>NC_140154.1:488657-570857 GCF_964035555.1 Netta rufina
CCCCCAGTGTACCCCCGGTGTCCCCATCTCCCCCCCATGTCCCCTTCCACCCCCGGTGCCCCCTCCAATGTCCCCTTGTCCCCCCAATGTCCCCCCGTGTCCTTCCAATGTTCCCATCTCCCCCAGTGTCCCCTTACAACCCCCCAATGTCCCCCACCCCCCGGTGCCCCCCCAATATCCCCCATGTCCCCCCTATGTCCCCCTGTCCCCCCGTGTCCCCATCTCTCCCAATGTCCCCCCAATGTCCCAGTGTCCCCCCCATATTCCGCTGTCCCCCAACGTCCCCATGTCCCCCAGTGTCCCCCCAACGTCCCCACAATGTCCCAATGTCCCCCCACCCCCCAATGTCCCCCCATTGCCCCCCAATGTCCCCCCCATTGCCCCCCAACGTCCCCATGCCCCCCAACGCCCCCAATGTCGCCCAATGTCCCCATGTCCCCCCAGTGTCCCCCCAATGTCCCCATGCCCCCCAACGCCCCCCAATGCTCCCCAACGTCCCCCTGTCCCCCCAATGTCCCCCCTGTCCCCCCCATTGCCCCCCAATGTCCCCCTGTCCCCCCTGTCCCCCCATTGGCCCCCAATGTCCCCCTGTCCCCCCTGTCCCCCCAATGCCCCCCCAATGTCCCCCTGTCCCCCCAATGCTCCCCAATGTCCCCCTGTCCCCTCAATGTCCCCCCAATGTCCCCCACCCTCCAATGTCCCCCAATGTCCCCCTGTCCCCCCAATGCCCCCCAATGCTCCCCAATGTCCCCCTGTCCCCCCTTGCCCCCAATGCCCCCCAATGTCCCCCCGTGTCCCCTTCCCCCCCCCCCCGGACTCCATTTCCCAGCGTGCCCCGCGCCGCAGCTCTCGCGCGAGCGGCCCCGCCCGGCCCCGGCCCCAGCCCCACCATGGCCGACCCCAAATACGCCGACCTGCCCGGCATCGTGAGTGGGGGGGGACACGGGGCGTTTGGGGGGGGACAGGGGGCTGGGGGGGGAGGATATGGGGCTTGGGGGGGACACGGAGGTGTTTGGGGTGGGGGTATGGGGCGCTGGAGGGGGTTATGGGGTGTTTGGGGTGGGGGGGATATGGGGCTGGGGGGGAGTTATGGGGTGTTTGGGGGGGGATATGGGGCTGGGGGGGAGGGTATGGGGCTGGGGGGGACAGGGTTTTTTTTGGGGGGGTGTCATGGAGCTGTTGGGGGGATATAGGGCTGGGGGATGGGGACAGGGGGTGTTTGGGGTGGGGGGATATGGGGGTATTTGGGGGGGGACAAGGGGGATATGGGGCTGGGGGGGAGGATATGGGGCTGGGGGGGACAGGGTTTTTTTGAGGGGGGGGGTCATGGAGGTATTGGAGGGGTTATAGGGCTGGGAGTTGGACAGGGGGGTGTTTGGGGTGAGGGGTACCTGGCATGCAGCAGGGCATGGGGGGGGGGGGGCAGGGGGGACAGGGTGGGAAGTGGGGGCTGGGGGACCTGGGGGGTGTCCAGGAGAGCTGAGGGGGGGGGCAGGGTCACCATCCGAAGGCGTTTTGGGGGCAATTTGGGGCAGTTTGGGGCCGTTTGATGAGAAACAGATGCCAAAAAATGAACCTTTTTGCTCCCCAGGCCCGGAACGAGCCCGACGTGTACGAGACCAGCGACCTCCCCGAGGATGACCAGGCCGAGTTCGAGGCGGTAAGGCTGCGGGGGGGGGCCCCGTGCGGGGCAGGGCCGAGCCACGGTGCCGGTGTCCCCCCCCCCAGGGGGTGCCAAAATCAGCTCCTGGCCCCGTGGTGCCGCGTCCCAGCCCGGGGATTGCTGCGGGGTGGGGGGCTCGGGGGGGGGGGCCTGGTCCCCGTCCCCAGGCTCCGTGTCCAGCCGGTGGCACGCGGAGGATAACGGGGGCTGATGGGGGGGCGCATTGTGGTGCCCCCCCCCACAAAAAAAAAAAGCACCTCCTGGGGTTCCCGTGCCTAAATTTGCCTCGCCGACGGCCACCCCCAAGGGCTCACGCACGCTGCTGGCCGTCAGCGGGGGGGCTCCCAGCCCAAAGGGGACCCCCGCTGAGCTCCTGGGGGGGGTCTGCGTGCGCCCGGCCTGTGCCTCATGTGTCCCCCCCCCCTCGGTGCCACCTCCCCGCTGTCACGCCGCGCATCCCGTGCTGCCTGCCGGGCTTCGCTCCGGGTGCTCGCGGGGTCCCCAAATGGAAACGGGGACACCACAGCCTCACATCTCAGAGCCGGGGGGGGTCCGAGCACCCCCAACCCC
Source organism: Netta rufina (assembly GCF_964035555.1). NCBI lineage: Eukaryota > Metazoa > Chordata > Aves > Anseriformes > Anatidae > Netta > Netta rufina. The sequence continues at coordinate 490,891 of NC_140154.1, forward strand.
CCCCCACCAAGGGGTGGAAAACCTCCGCAGGGCGCTGAGCTCCCCCCCCAGACCCAGCGGGGCAGCTGCACCCCCGGTGGCGCCTCGCCACGCTCAGGGGGACCCCGGTGACCAAGCGGTGCCTGGGACGTGCCCACCCCCACCCGGCTGCAGGCAGGAGCTGAAGGGTCCCCGGGGGGGGTTTTAATTGCTCTCATCTCTCCCGGGAGCCCCCCCCCCGGCCCGCCGGAGCCCCTCGCGCAGCTTCCTTCTGTTTCCTGCCTCCGCGCAGCTGAACTGACCGGAGTTTTCCCCCCGCTCTTCCCTTCCCTGCTCCCCACCTTGCCCGGACATAGTTTGCACAAGTAAGCCCGTTTGCTGCTTCTGATTTTCTTTTATTTTCCTTTTTTTTTTTTTTTCTGCATGCCGTTTGTTTTTTTTGTTTGTTTGTTTGTTTTTTTTTTGCATGGGGCACCCCGCAACCCAACGCTGAGCCCCCCTCCCCTAACACCGACTGCGACCGGGGCCGGGATGTGGCCGCGACCTGCTCCAGGCTGAGGACGGAGGGGGGGTGCTCAGCAGCCCTGGGGAGGGCTCGGGGGGCTGTTTTGGCCTCCAGCACCCGCAGGGACCCCCCCCCCCAGTCCCCGCAGCAGGGTCTTGGCCGGTGCTGCTGGCTGCTAAAGGGGCCACGGCTGGTGGAGCGCAGCCGGGGGCCGTCCTCGTCCCCCCCCCCCCCCAGAGCTGCAGGGACCCGCTGGGCATTCAGCTTGGAACAGGACGGGAAGAGAAGAGCTGCAGCAGGAGGGAGGAGGCTGGCGGAATCGGGGCTCCCCTCCGGCCCCAAAATCTTTGTGGAGCCCTCGGAGCCCGGCCGTGTCCTCCTCCCGTGCCACAAGCACCGCCCTGGGTGCCTCAGGGTGCCCGGTGCTGGAGCCCAGCCTTCCGCTGCCCCCCCCTCGTTGCCCTCGCCTCCGTGCTGGTGGCCCCCTCCCTGTGACCCCCCCCCTCCCCTCCCCGTGGCTCCTGAGCCCTGGTGCGGGGCTGGCGGGCGGCCCCGGTGGCAGAGGGCCGTGGGTGACGCGGGGCCACGCATGGGACGAACCTTCTAACGCCGTTTTTTCTCTTTCCTCTCCTCCTAACCTTGCTCTGACTTTCTCACCTCTGGGAAACGCAAGGAGCTGGTAAGAGCCCGTCCGTCGGCTGCCCTAACGCTCTGCTCTGCTCGCTGCCCCTCCCCGCAGCTGGACAGCCCCCCTCCCCAAAAAAAAAAAAAGCAAAAAACACCCTGCCGGAGCGCTGCCCCCACTGCTCTCACCCCTTCTCCTCCACCCGCGCTGCGCCAGGGCTCCCTGCGAGTGCTTCAGGCCACGGCCGGGCGCAGGGGCTGGAGAGGGGAGCAGGCGGGGGGGGGGGTCCTCGGGGGGGCGAGGACCACCCCGAGTCGCCGTCTGCGTCTGCGGCGAAGCCTTGGAGTGGGCTCGGAGGGGTCCAGGTCCCACAAGCTGCCGGCACCCCCGGTGCCTGCGGGCGGTGGAAGCCCCTCACGGGGCTCCCGGCACCGCCAAAAGGGTGCTGAGCCTCGGCGCGCCCCGCTGCCAGGCCCTCGTGGGGGGTTTTCCTGCCCTTGGGGGGGGGCTGTGCCCCATCCTGGGGGCAGTCGGGGAGGACGGGGCTGAGCTCGGCACCGTTTCCTGCCATCCTAGCCCCGAAAAGCTGCCGGGGCTGCAGGGGGACGGCAGCCCCGCTGCAAGACCCTCGAGTCCCCCGTTGTCCTTAGCGCCGTGTCCTGTGCGCAGGAGGAGCTCACCAGCACCAGCGTGGAGCACCTCATCATCAACCCCAACGCCGCCTTCGAGAAGTTCAAGGACAAGCGCCTGGGCACCGAGGGAGTGGGTGAGCTGCGGGGTCCCGGGTCGCCGAGGGGACCCCGGGGGTGGCACAGCCGCCCTGGGTGTTTTTGGGGCTGATGACCCCCTGCTCTCCTCTCCCAGATTTCTCTGACCGCATCAGCAAGATGAGGACGACGGGCTACGAGGCCGGGGAGTACGAAATGGTGAGTGCAGAGCTCGTGGGGACGGCCCCCTCAGCGTGAGTTTGTCCCCAGGGACGTCCCTGCTGGGGACCGTGACTCTGCCCAGGGCTGTGGCTCTGCCCCCAGCCCCAAATCACGCCACAGAATCAACCTCAGATGGGTCGAGGTGGGCAGGGAACCCTCGGTCCTTGTGGTCCGACCCCCCGTGCAGCCATCTGGAGCTGCTGCCTGGGGCCACATCCCGGTGGCTTTTGAATATCCCCAAGTCCTCCTCCTCTTTGGGCGAGCTCTGCCAGCGCTCAGTCACCCTCACAGCGAGGAAGTTTTCCCCGGTAATCAGCCAGAGGCAGCTGAGGCTTGGTTTGTGCTCCCCGGTAGTCAGACGGAGCCGTCTGTGGCTTGGTTTGTGCCCATTTTCTCTTGTCGTGGGCTTTGGCCCCAGATGATCCTTCAAGGTCCCTTCCAGGCAAACCAGTCCGTGATTCCCAGCAAGCCCCTCGGTGCTGGTGAGCGTGGGGTCCGGCCCCAACACCTCTCCTTGTGGGTTCACCTCTCCTTGTGGGCTCTCCTTAACCCTTGGGCGAGGAAGCTGCCATCAGCACCCCCCAGGACCCTCCTGGATTGCTGATATCTTGCAGCGTGATCCCTCCAGCAGTCCCCTGGGAGGCCCGGGCCCTGCAAACGAGACATTTCTCCTACCTATCTGTAGAGGGACTCAGCTACTTGTTTGTTTTTTTTTTCTGGCCGATTCGTTTCCTTGCACAGGCGCTGGAACCGCCAAGGGGAATTGGGTCCCGGTGTCCCAGCACTGCCAGGTCCCTGATGGCCATGGGCAGGCCCCGAGCCCCCGTGACACCCCCCTGCTTTTCCTCATCCCCTCTTTTCATCTCTCTGCAGCTCGGTGAGGGCGTTGGTGCCAAAGAGACCCCTCAGCAGCGGTACCAGCGGCTGCAGCACGAGGTGCAGGAGCTGGTCCGGGAGGTGGAGCAGATCCAGGTGAGCATCCCCGCTGCCGTTTGGGAGCCGCGGGCAGATCGTCCCCGGGGGGCTGACGCTGCTGCCTGTCCCCCCCCCCCCCACATCCCTGCACAGAGCGCAGTGAAGGATTCGGCGGCCGAGGAGGAGCTGACGCCCATGGCCTTGGCCAGGCAGGTGGAGGGCCTGAAGCAGCAGCTGGTCTCCAGCCACCTGGAGAAGCTGCTGGGCCCTGCCGCAGCCATCGACTTCGCAGACCCCGAAGGCGCGCTGGCCAAGTGAGTGCGGTCCTGAGGCCTCGTGGCCGCGGTTTGGGAAGCTGGGGGGCAGCAGGGGGAGGATGCCAGCGACCCCGCGAGGCGGCACCAGGGCAGCGTGCCCAACTTTGGCTCTCTCCCAGGCGCCTGTTGCAGCAGCTGGAGGTGGCGAAGTGCAAGAAGGCAGCGGCAGGGAAGAGCCCCGCCAAGGCGCCAGCCCCCGCCGGGGACATGCTCACCTTTGAGCTGTACTGGAGGCCGGAGCAGGACCAGTTCTCCCAGGCTGCCAAGGTGAGCGTGTGGGATCACGGCGTTTGACCCCAAAACGGGCTGTCCTGCCCTCTCAGCCCTCCTTTCCCTCGTTTCCAGATTGCGGAGCTGGAGAAGCGGCTGGCACAGCTGGAGGCGATGGTGCGGTACGAGCCTGACAGCCAGGTACGGGGCCGGGAGCTCCAGCCCTGCCCCCCCCCTGCCCCCCATCCTCCAGGCCCCGCTGATGGGATTTTCCTCCCCGCAGAACCCGCTGTTGGTCGGGCTGAAGGGGACCAGCCTCGTGGTGAGTCCTAGAATCCTAAACCAGCCTGAGTTAAAGTGACCCATGGAGACCCTAGGCTCAAACTCCCGGCTCCACGCTAAGAATTAAGCCATAAATCTAAGAGCGTTGTCCAAATGCTTCTCAAGTATCAGCAGGCTCGAGGCCATGGCCCCCTGCTTTGGGGAGCCTGCTCTGCTGCTCCACCACCCTCTCAGTGAAGATTTTCTGTCCCAGTCCCCCACCCGAACTTGCCCTGGTGCAGCTTTCAGCCTTTCCCTCGTGCCCAGGCACCCCCCAGCCACCCTGTTCTCCTTCCCCAGGAGACCGTGCAGATCCTCCAAGCCAAAGTCAACATCCTGGACGTGGCTGTGCTGGACCAAGTGGAGGCTCGGCTGCAGGTGAGAGGGGACAAAGGGAGGCTGGGGATAAGCGGCACAGAGCCATGGGAGAGCCGAGGGAGGGCACCAGCAAAGGCTATGAAGTTTGGGTGGACGCTGCTGGATTTGGTGTCTCACATCTGCCTCCCCCCTCCGCAGAGCGTCCTGGCCAAGGTGAATGAAATCGCCAAGCACAAGGCCGTTGTGCAAGACGCTGACACCCAGAGCAAGGTAAGAGCAGCAGGACAGGCCCCCCAAAGCAACCGCAGCACGGGGGGCTTATGTGGAACCCCCCTGCAGACTGTGCTTACGCCCTCCTTTCTTGCTTTCCGCCCCTTGCCCCAGATCCACCAGGTCTATGAGATGATGCAGCGCTGGGACCCCGTGGCCAGCAGCCTGCCCGATGTAGTGCAGCGACTGCTGACCCTCAGGGAGCTGCACGAGCAAGGTGAGGGGCAAGGAAGGGGGATGCTGGGGACAGTGGTGTGGTGTGACAAGGGGGATCCTGGGGCCTGGGGGCCCTCCGGTGCTGAGTTTTCACCTCCTTCCCAGCCACACAGTTCGGGCAGGTCCTTGTGCACCTGGACACCACGCAGCAGGAGATAGCCGGTGCTCTCAAGGACAACACCGTGCTGCTGGCAGAGGCGAGTCTCAGCAGCATGTGCTGGGGTGGGAGGGGTCCCCATCCTGTCCCCCCGCTCACTCCCTTCCCCACTGCCCCCCCCGCAGGTCCAGAAGACGATGAAGGAAAACCTGGCCATTGTAGAGGACAACTTTGCTGACATAGAAGCCCGCATCAAGCGGCTGCAAAAGTGAGAGCACCCTGGAGCACCTCCCTGAGCATCTGCATCCCCCCCCCGGCGTCGTGGTCCCCTGGGAATCTCTCCCTCTGCCTGCAAGTAGCAGTCCCTGTCTGTGTGTACCTGGCCGTGCTCCCCTGCGCAGAACGGGGCTGTGGAGGGGCCCTTCCCACCCCCCAGTTAGCACACGGTGGGAGGCCACTGCCCCTCGTTCCTGGATTCACCCCAATAAACGTCCTGGTTCAAAGCGCGTCTGTGCTGGCATCTCCTTCTTCAGGCTGCGGGACATGAGCAGGGCCCAGCTGGGGTGTTTGAAATGCAGCTTTTACTGTGCATACAAGCCCTCCAAGCACCCCCAGTGTAGCTCGAGCTAAGACTTGTTTACGCTTTTTTAGTTTAAAACCATTAGCCCTCGTGCTATCAGAGAAGAAATATTTCTCCTCACCACCTGCGGTGCGTTGGAGACATCATCGCGTGGGGCAACACAGGAGAGGGGGCTTTGGAGAAAGGGGACAAAATCATACAAGTGTGGCCGGCTGCTTTTGTCCTGCTAAGCAGAGTAAGGTGAAAGGATGTGCACTGGAACAGACCTTTATTTCGGAATAAATGGGCAAGATGGAGGCCATCAGGTCCCTGTGGATGCGCTCAGTAAAAGAGCAGCTCCGAGCCGGCCAACGCTGCCGGCTGCATGATGCCTGCATGGGTTCCCAACCCCTCACCTCCCTCCTCCGCGCCCCTGGTGCTGAGGCTGTTGCCGGGGGCGTTGGGGCCCAGACACGCCATCTAAGGTCATATGACGTCATCACTCCTTTATGACGTCAGGGGGGGCATTGGGGCCCAGACACGCCATATAAGGTCATGTGGCGGCACCCTTCCTTTGTGACGTCATCCCTCCCTTATGACGTCACAGCCAGACACAGTATATAAGGCCCCGCTCGCGCCCACAGGGCCAGCAGTAGAGATTGCCTCTGCTGCTGTGCGGTGCTGGTGTTTGCTGAGGGCTCAGAGCCTGCTGTCCCTCTCAGGCCCAGGCCGTGCGATTGCTGGTGGCTATTGCTGGCAGCGTTTGGTGACCGTTCACCGATTCGTGGTTATTTCTGGTTATTATTGCTGGTTATTCTTAGTGGTTATTGAAACCATGACCCGCGGTGGTGATGGCCAGGGGCCCGTGGCTCGTGGTCAGCCCTCATCCCGTCGGGGCCCTGTGCAGGAGCTGGAGGCGCTGCGGGCCCAGCTGCAGGCCGAGCGTCTCCGCTCCCAGGAGCTGCAACGGCGCTTCAACACCGAAGCCCGTGAGATGAAGAAGAGGGCAGAGCAGGAGCGGCAGCTCCTGGCCCAGCAGCTCCGCTCCAAATGGGAGCAGGAGCGGGCGCGGGAGCTGCAGCAGCTCGAGGAGCAGAGCCGGAGGCAGCGGGCGGCGGAGCTCCGGCAGCTGCTGCAGGAGAAGGAGGCCGAGCGGCGCCGGGAGCAGGAGCTGCTCCAGCGGCAGCGGGACGACGCCGCCCAGATCCTGGCCCTCAAGAAGAAGCTGAACCTGCAGAGAAGGCTCTTCTACAAAGAGCTCGTGAAGAAGGCCGAGTGCGGGGCGCCTGCCTCCCACAACGGGGACAAGGCCGCGGCCCGGCGCCACGTGGGGGTTCAGGTCTCAGGGCAGCAAGAGCCCTGCCCCCCCGGCAGCGGACACGGCCAGCTTCTGGAGCAGAAAGCCAAGCTGCTCAATGGCCTGCAGGAGCTGGGGAGGCAATGCGGGCTCCTTCAGGACGAGGCCTGCCTTCTGAAGGACGAGGGCTCCCTGGTGGAAGCCAGGGAGAAGGCACGGAGGCTCGCCGAGGACGTCAGCGTGCTGGGCCTCCTGACCAAGAAGCTGAGGGAAAGAGTCAGCGAGCTGAAAGAGCTTGCCTCAAGATTTGAAAATCATGCTGCAAAGACGGAGCAGGTCGACCAGCAGCTGATTGAAAATGAGGCGATGGAGAAGCTTCAGCTGCAGAAGAAACTGGACCTGGAACGCTCTCGGCTGAAGAACAGGAGCGAGGAGCTCAAAGTGCATCTGGCAGAGATGCTGAATGAAGAAGCCAGACGCGACCAGGAAAAGTCTCAGCTCCAGAGGCAGAAGGAAAAGATAAAGGAGATTGAGGCTGAAAACGCTGCTCTGAAGCAGGAAGTCCTGCAAGCATCAGAGCAGCGAAATGCTAAACATCTCATAAAAGTACTGCAGTACCTCAGTTGTGAATTTCAGAACATGAGTCAGCTGGCAAAAATAATGCAACAACGGGAGACGGAGCTAGAGGAAACAAAGCTCATGCTGCAGAAGAAAGAGGAGGAGGCTAAGCATTGGCAGAAGGCTTGGGCAGAGCAACAAAGGGCACATGAGGAAGAGCTGCAAGCGTTACGAGCGCAGCTGACACAATCTGAGCAGCAGTGCCAGCAGCAAAGGCAGCAATGTGAGCTGCTCTCGCAAGAACTCGAGCTGGAGAAAGGAAAAAATTCCAACCCTATCGTCTCAGAACTGCCCCAGGCGACGACATCTCCCACAGCACAGGCCCGGAACCTCACGAACCATGAAGACGGCTCTGATGCTTCGGAAAAGGCAACCACAATCGGAGTCTACGCAAGTTCCTCGACGTCAGATGTCACACTCGACATTCCTGGGTGCTGTCTTTCCTCGGACGACAGCTCTGTAGATGGGAGCGAAGAATCGGGAGCAGGGCACGTGTCCTCCATCCCGCAGTCCCTGGGGCAAGAATCACCAAAAGGGAAAAGACGTTCACCTCGACACGGCTGCCAACCCATGGAGGGTCCAAACGAGTGCCCCGAAATAAAGTTTCCTCTGGCTCTGGGAAACGACGTTTATGCCTTCGGAGACAAGGAGCAGTGCATCAGGCTGCTGAGGGAGCTGCAGGACATGAGGAGAGGAGTTCTCCCCTCCACTGCAACTGCAGCAGAAGGCTCATCCAACAGCCAGGCACCAACTCCGGAGCTCCGTGATCCCGTGCCAGACAGTGGTACTGCAGTGAGTTCCTGCGGCGGAAGGGGACGGAAGAACCGGAGAAGGAATAAATCTTCTTGCTAAGAATTTGTGTCTGTGTGGTGGTTGTACTCGGGCGGGTGGTCGAGTTCCACATTAGCCGCTCTCTCCCTCCCCAAATACGACATGAAGGGCTCAAGGGTTGAGAGAAGGGCTCAGGGGTTGGGTTGGGTTGAGAGAAGGGCTCAGGGGTTGAGATAACGCCGATCTGCCCGGCATGGTGAGTGGGGCATGGGGCAGGCTGTTGGGACGGGGTGTATTTGGGGTGGGGTACATTGGGCTGGGGTGGGACAGGGGGCTTGGTGTGAGACAGAGGCGTGTTTGGGGGGGGAAGAAGAGGCACATGGGGCTGGGGGGGACAGGGTTTTTTTGAGGGAGGATATGGAGTTGTTGGGGGGGACATAGGGCTAGGGACAGGGGGGTGTTTGGGGTGGGGGGGGTTGGGGCTGGGGTGAGTATGGGGAGGGACATTGGGCTGGGGGAGGGACGGGGGGGACAGGGCTGTTATAAATCAAGTCTCAACTCAACCTGAATTTAGTAATATTCAGAAAAGGCAAGTAAACAGCGCTGGGTGTGAGGGGAGTCAATGCTCTGCCAACACACACACCCCAACATCGAACCTTCTAAATATACAGAACTTTGCTTTTACACACTAAACCCGAGTGCGCCTATACCCACGTACAATCAGAAAAGTAATGTCCATGACTGGGGGAGCACAGCTGGAGTTGGGAATCCTGGTTGAAGTGCTCCCATACCTTCCACGGCTTCATTAATTTCTCTCAGATCATATCACAGTCTCCATTTTCCATCCCTTTTCTTGATTACAAACACCGGAGAATTCCAGGGCTAGTCCTGGGAACAACGTCTCGCTTTACGTCGTCAAGCAACTCGGCCTTCGGGCCTTACGTATAACGTTCTTCAGGGATCGAAGAAAAACGGATCCATCTCCTTTTCAAGGCCATAGGGCCTGGGTCAAAAGGCACGTCCAGGTCCCCAGGGGTGTAGCAGCAAAGGCCTGCGATGGCTGTAGCAGCAGAGGGGCCCATGGCGTAGCAGAGGATCGATAAAGGAGCCCGCAGCTCCCTCACTGCCTGGCCAAGCACACGTTTCTGCCTGTGGCCCCACACGGCTCTGTAAGGCCTCAGAGACTGCTCGCCAGGTGCCGAGCAATCCCACTGCAACCTTGTCGCTTTTAGTTGCAGAGTCCCACACCTTGACCTCCATTTAGACCCATAGTGCAGGATCATTAACTGTCTGATTGTTAATGAGGAGATTAAGGCGCAAGGTTAGCAGGACAGTCTTTGTTCCTAAGGACGTATGTGTTGCGAATCACGGCCGAAAGCACGACAGACACCAGTTGAGACAGATCATGCTCCTCCATTTTACTGCCCGAATAGCCTAACTTTTATAGTGAACTCGACAGGGGCGGACAGTGTTTCACACAAGATTATTGGTCAAAAGCACTCAGACAAACAACTATAAGAAAACAACCCCACCTGCAAGAAAACAACCCCCCTTGTGATTAGCGGTCACGTAGACCTAGTCCTTGAGGCCAGCTGCTAGGAACAATATTTTTCTGAGTTCCTTAACTGGGCAATGTGGGAAGTATTGCCGTGGGAGCTGCTCACAGTTACTCTGGCAGCTTGGTTTGCTCAGCTACAGCAGGCCCTGAGATTTTCTAAGGCCTGCTTCTGGTTGCTTAAGGCAAGCTCAAATCGAACAATTGTTCCACGGGCACATGTCCACGTCCTGTATGCCAATTCCCAACACGTATGATTCCCCAAAACGCACAGCTGCTGACCAGCAAGGGGCAGTTGTGTGCTGGGTCTGCTTCTCCCAGCCTGAGCGTCTTCCCAGCTCCGGTGCCTATTTCCAGAGACTTTCTGTACGAGCTTCTTTGGGCAGTTTGCTGAGTTTGGCCAAACCGATCTTCATGAGGCGATCAATGTGCCTGTTCCCATCCTGGTCCCTGTTCTGATAGCCTGTCCCTATTCTTTCCTTTTTGCTACTTCTTTATTAATGACATAACTTCGCTATATCGTGTTGCCTTTGCATCTCGAGCACAGGCTCCACTCCTAAACCCCTTGCCCGACAACAGTTCTCTTCAAACAGCTTTCTGTTGGTCACACAACTGTGCCCAGCAACAGCAAACCTCCAGAAACTTCCACGCCTTAACGGCTGGGGAACACCAACCCCAGAGGGCATGGCGTCTCCTCAAGCACCCTTCTCGCTTCCCTCTGAACTCTTCCCATTGCTGATGGCCTCATCGTTCAGAGTCTGATGTTAGCACCAACCATGGGGCTCGGCGACCCGCATGGCCACACTCCCACACCTCCCCCTTCTTTCTTAACATCAGCCATCTTCTTGACACGAATTCTTACTCCATAGAGCACAGGGAGAACAACAACACCTGTGATATGTTGGAGACATCATCCCGTCATGATCATGATCATGAGCTGACGCCCATGGCCTTGGCCAGGCAGGTGGAGGGCCTGAAGCAGCAGCTGGTCTCCAGCCACCTGGAGAAGCTGCTGGGCCCTGCCGCAGCCATCGACTTCGCAGACCCCGAAGGCGCGCTGGCCAAGTGAGTGCGGTCCTGAGGCCTCGTGGCCGCGGTTTGGGAAGCTGGGGGGCAGCAGGGGGAGGATGCCAGCGACCCCGCGAGGCGGCACCAGGGCAGCGTGCCCAACTTTGGCTCTCTCCCAGGCGCCTGTTGCAGCAGCTGGAGGTGGCGAAGTGCAAGAAGGCAGCGGCAGGGAAGAGCCCCGCCAAGGCGCCAGCCCCCGCCGGGGACATGCTCACCTTTGAGCTGTACTGGAGGCCGGAGCAGGACCAGTTCTCCCAGGCTGCCAAGGTGAGCGTGTGGGATCACGGCGTTTGACCCCAAAACGGGCTGTCCTGCCCTCTCAGCCCTCCTTTCCCGCGTTTCCAGATTGCGGAGCTGGAGAAGCGGCTGGCACAGCTGGAGGCGATGGTGCGGTACGAGCCTGACAGCCAGGTACGGGGCCGGGAGCTCTAGCCCTGCCCCCCCCCTGCCCCCCATCCTCCAGGCCCCGCTGATGGGATTTTCCTCCCCGCAGAACCCGCTGTTGGTCGGGCTGAAGGGGACCAGCCTCGTGGTGAGTCCTAGAATCCTAAACCAGCCTGAGTTAAAGTGACCCATGGAGACCCTAGGCTCAAAGTCCCGGCTCCACGCTAAGAATTAAGCCATAAATCTAAGAGCGTTGTCCAAATGCTTCTCAAGTATCAGCAGGCTCGAGGCCATGGCCCCCTGCTTGGGGAGCCTGCTCTGCTGCTCCACCACCCTCTCAGTGAAGATTTTCTGTCCCAGTCCCCCACCCGAACTTGCCCTGGTGCAGCTTTCAGCCTTTCCCTCGTGCCCAGGCACCCCCCAGCCACCCTGTTCTCCTTCCCCAGGAGACCGTGCAGATCCTCCAAGCCAAAGTCAACATCCTGGACGTGGCTGTGCTGGACCAAGTGGAGGCTCGGCTGCAGGTGAGAGGGGACAAAGGGAGGCTGGGGACAAGCGGCACAGAGCCATGGGAGAGCCAAGGGAGGGCACCAGCAAAGGCTATGAAGTTTGGGTGGACGCTGCTGGATTTGGTGTCTCACATCTGCCTCCCCCCTCCGCAGAGCGTCCTGGCCAAGGTGAATGAAATCGCCAAGCACAAGGCCGTTGTGCAAGACGCTGACACCCAGAGCAAGGTAAGAGCAGCAGGACAGGCCCCCCAAAGCAACCGCAGCACGGGGGGCTTACGTGGAATCCCCCTGCAGACTGTGCTTACGCCCTCCTTTCTTGCTTTCCGCCCCTTGCCCCAGATCCACCAGGTCTATGAGATGATGCAGCGCTGGGACCCCGTGGCCAGCAGCCTGCCCGATGTAGTGCAACGACTGCTGACCCTCAGGGAGCTGCACGAGCAAGGTGAGGGGCAAGGAAGGGGGATGCTGGGGACAGTGGTGTGGTGTGACAAGGGGGATCCTGGGGCCTGGGGGTCCTCCGGTGCTGAGTTTTCGCCTCCTTCCCAGCCACACAGTTCGGGCAGGTCCTTGTGCACCTGGACACCACGCAGCAGGAGATAGCCGGTGCTCTCAAGGACAACACCGTGCTGCTGGCAGAGGCGAGTCTCAGCAGCATGTGCTGGGGTGGGAGGGGTCCCCATCCTGTCCCCCCGCTCACTCCCTTCCCCACTGCCCCCCTGCAGGTCCAGAAGACGATGAAGGAAAACCTGGCCATTGTAGAGGACAACTTTGCTGACATAGAAGCCCGCATCAAGCGGCTGCAAAAGTGAGAGCACCCTGGAGCACCTCCCTGAGCATCTGCATTCCCCCCCCGGCGTCGTGGTCCCCTGGGAATCTCTCCCTCTGCCTGCAAGTAGCAGTCCCTGTTTGTGTGTACCTGGCCGTGCTCCCCTGCGCAGAACGGGGCTGTGGAGGGGCCCTTCCCACCCCCCAGTTAGCACACGGTGGGAGGCCACTGCCCCTCGTTCCTGGATTTACCCCAATAAACGTCCTGGTTCAAAGCGCGTCTGTGCTGGCATTTCCTTCTTCAGGCTGCGGGACATGAGCAGGGCCCAGCTGGGGTGTTTGAAATGCAGCTTTTACTGTGCACACAAGCCCTCCAAGCACCCCCAGTGTAGCTCGAGCTAAGACTTGTTTACGCTTTTTTAGTTTAAAACCATTAGCCCTCGGGCAACACGGGAGAGGGGGCTTTGGAGGAAGGGGACAAAATCATACAAGTGTGGCCGGCTGCTTTTGTCCTGCTAAGCAGAGTAAGGTGAAAGGATGTGCACTGGAACAGACCTTTATTTCGGAATAAATGGGCAAGATGGAGGCCATCAGGTCCCTGTGGATGCGCTCAGTAAAAGAGCAGCTCCGAACCGGCCAACGCTGCCGGCTGCGTGATGCCTGCACGGGTTCCCAGCCCCTCACCTCCCTCCTCCGCGCCCCTGGTGCCGAGGCTGTTGCCGGGGGCGTTGGGGCCCAGACATGCCATCTAAGGTCATATGACGTCATCACTCCTTTATGACGTCAGACACGCCATATAAGGTCGTGTGGCGGCACCCTTCCTTTGTGACGTCATCCCTCCCTTATGACGTCACAGCCAGACACAGTATATAAGGCCTCGCTCGCGCCCACAGGGCCAGCAGTAGAGATTGCCTCTGCTGCTGTGCGGTGCTGGTGTTTGCTGAGGGCTCAGAGCCTGCTGTCCCTCTCAGGCCCAGGCCGTGCGATTGCTGGTGGCTATTGCTGGCAGCGTTTGGTGACCGTTCACCGATTCGTGGTTATTTCTGGTTATTATTGCCGGTTATTATCAGTGGTTATTGAAACCATGACCCGCGGTGGTGATGGCCAGGGGCCCGTGGCTCGTGGTCAGCCCTCATCCCGTCGGGGCCCTGTGCAGGAGCTGGAGGCGCTGCGGGCCCAGCTGCAGGCCGAGCGTCTCCGCTCCCAGGAGCTGCAACGGCGCTTCAACACCGAAGCCCGTGAGATGAAGAAGAGGGCAGAGCAGGAGCGGCAGCTCCTGGCCCAGCAGCTCCGCTCCAAATGGGAGCAGGAGCGGGCGCGGGAGCTGCAGCAGCTCGAGGAGCAGAGCCGGAGGCAGCGGGCGGCGGAGCTCCGGCAGCTGCTGCAGGAGAAGGAGGCCGAGCGGCGCCGGGAGCAGGAGCTGCTCCAGCGGCAGCGGGACGACGCCGCCCAGATCCTGGCCCTCAAGAAGAAGCTGAACCTGCAGAGAAGGCTCTTCTACAAAGAGCTCGTGAAGAAGGCCGAGTGCGGGGCGCCTGCCTCCCACAACGGGGACAAGGCCGCGGCCCGGCGCCACGTGGGGGTTCAGGTCTCAGGGCAGCAAGAGCCCTGCCCCCCCGGCAGCGGACACGGCCAGCTTCTGGAGCAGAAAGCCAAGCTGCTCAATGGCCTGCAGGAGCTGGGGAGGCAATGCGGGCTCCTTCAGGACGAGGCCTGCCTTCTGAAGGACGAGGGCTCCCTGGTGGAAGCCAGGGAGAAGGCACGGAGGCTCGCCGAGGACGTCAGCGTGCTGGGCCTCCTGACCAAGAAGCTGAGGGAAAGAGTCAGCGAGCTGAAAGAGCTTGCCTCAAGATTTGAAAATCATGCTGCAAAGACGGAGCAGGTCGACCAGCAGCTGATTGAAAATGAGGCGATGGAGAAGCTTCAGCTGCAGAAGAAACTGGACCTGGAACGCTCTCGGCTGAAGAACAGGAGCGAGGAGCTCAAAGTGCATCTGGCAGAGATGCTGAATGAAGAAGCCAGACGCGACCAGGAAAAGTCTCAGCTCCAGAGGCAGAAGGAAAAGATAAAGGAGATTGAGGCTGAAAACGCTGCTCTGAAGCAGGAAGTCCTGCAAGCATCAGAGCAGCGAAATGCTAAACATCTCATAAAAGTACTGCAGTACCTCAGTTGTGAATTTCAGAACATGAGTCAGCTGGCAAAAATAATGCAACAACGGGAGACGGAGCTAGAGGAAACAAAGCTCATGCTGCAGAAGAAAGAGGAGGAGGTTAAGCATTGGCAGAAGGCTTGGGCAGAGCAACAAAGGGCACATGAGAAAGAGCTGCAAGCGTTACGAGCGCAGCTGACACAATCCGAGCAGCAGTGTCAGCAGCAAAGGCAGCAATGTGAGCTGCTCTCACAAGAACTTGAGCTGGAGAAAGGAAAAAATTCCAACCCTATCGTCTCAGAACTGCCCCAGGCGACGACATCTCCCACAGCACAGGCCCGGAACCTCACGAACCATGAAGACGGCTCTGATGCTTCGGAAAAGGCAACCACAATCGGAGTCTACGCAAGTTCCTCGACGTCAGATGTCACACTCGACATTCCTGGGTGCTGTCTTTCCTCGGACGACAGCTCTGTAGATGGGAGTGAAGAATCGGGAGCAGGGCACGTGTCCTCCATCCCGCAGTCCCTGGGGCAAGAATCACCAAAAGGGAAAAGACGTTCACCTCGACATGGCTGCCAACCCATGGAGGGTCCAAACGAGTGCCCCGAAATAAAGTTTCCTCTGGCTCTGGGAAACGACGTTTATGCCTTCGGAGACAAGGAGCAGTGCATCAGGCTGCTGAGGGAGCTGCAGGACATGAGGAGAGGAGTTCTCCCCTCCACTGCAACTGCAGCAGAAGGCTCATCCAACAGCCAGGCGCCAACTCCGGAGCTCCGTGATCCCCTGCCAGACAGTGGTACTGCAGTGAGTTCCTGCGACGGAAGGGGACGGAAGAACCGGAGAAGGAATAAATCTTCTTGCTAAGAATTTGTGTCTGTGTGGTGGTTATACTCGGGCGGGTGGTCGAGTTCCACATTAGCCGCTCTCTCCCTCCCCAAATACGACATGAAGGGCTCAAGGGTTGAGAGAAGGGCTCAGGGGTTGGGTTGGGTTGAGAGAAGGGCTCAGGGGTTGAGATAACGCCGATCTGCCCGGCATGGTGAGTGGGGCATGGGGCAGGCTGTTGGGACGGGGTGTATTTGGGGTGGGGTACATTGGGCTGGGGTGGGACAGGGGGCTTGGTGTGAGACAGAGGCGTGTTTGGGGGGGGACAAGGGGCACATGGGGCTGGGGGGGACAGGGGTTTTTTTGAGGGAGGATATGGAGTTGTTGGGGGGGACATAGGGCTAGGGACAGGGGGATGTTTGGGGTGGGGGGGGTTGGGGCTGGGGTGAGTATGGGGAGGGACATTGGGCTGGGGGAGGGACGGGGGGGACAGGGCTGTTATAAATCAAGTCTCAACTCAACCTGAATTTAGTAATATTCAGAAAAGGCAAGTAAACAGCGCTGGGTGTGAGGGGAGTCAATGCTCTGCCAACACACACACCCCAACATCGAACCTTCTAAATATACAGAACTTTGCTTTTACACACTAAACCCGAGTGCGCCTATACCCACGTACAATCAGAAAAGTAATGTCCATGACTGGGGGAGCATAGCTGGAGTTGGGAATCCTGGTTGAAGTGCTCCCATACCTTCCACGGCTTCATTAATTTCTCTCAGATCATATCACAGTCTCCATTTTCCATCCCTTTTCTTGATTACAAACACCGGAGAATTCCAGGGCTAGTCCTGGGAACGACGTCTCGCTTTACGTCGTCAAGCAACTCGGCCTTCGGGCCTTACGTAGCCCGTTCTTCGGGGATCGAAGAAAAACGGATCCATCTCCTTTTCAAGGCCATAGGGCCTGGGTCAAAAGGCACGTCCAGGTCACCAGGGGTGTAGCAGCAAAGGCCTGCGATGGCTGTAGCAGCAGAGGGGCCCATGGCGTAGCAGAGGATCGATAAAGGAGCCCGCAGCTCCCTCACTGCCTGGCCAAGCACACGTTTCTGCCTGTGGCCCCACACGGCTCTGTAAGGCCTCAGAGACTGCTCGCCAGGTGCTGAGCAATCCCACTGCAACCTTGTCGCTTTTAGTTGCAGAGTCCCACACCTTGACCTCCATTTAGACCCATAGTGCAGGATCATTAACTGTCTGATTGTTAATGAGGAGATTAAGGCGCAAGGTTAGCAGGACATGCTTTGTTCCTAAGGACGTATGTGTTGCGAATCACGGCCGAAAGCACAACAGACACCAGTTGAGTCAGATCATGCTCCTCCATTTTATTGCCCGAATAGCCTAACTTTTATAGTGAACTCGACAGGGGCGGACAGTGTTTCACACAAGATTATTGGTCAAAAGCACTCAGACAAACAACTATAAGAAAACAACCCCACCTGCAAGAAAACAACCCCCCTTGTGATTAGCGGTCACGTAGACCTAGTCCTTGAGGCCAGCTGCTGGGAACAATATTTTTCTGAGTTCCTTAATTGGGCGATGTGGGAAGTATTGCCGTGGGAGCTGCTCACAGTTACTCTGGCAGCTTGGTTTGCTCAGCTACAGCAGGCCCTGAGATTTTCTAAGGCCTGCTTCTGGTTGCTTAAGGCAAGCTCAAATCGAACAATTGTTCCACGGGCACATGTCCACGTCCTGTATGCCAATTCCCAACACGTATGATTCCCCAAAACGCACAGCTGCTGACCAGCGAGGGGCAGTTGCGTGCTGGGTCTGCTTCTCCCAGCCTGAGCTTCTTCCCAGCTCCGGTGCCTCTTTCCAGAGACTTTCTGTACGAGCTCCTTTGGGCAGTTTGCTGAGTTTGGCCAAACCGATCTTCATGAGGCGATCAATGTGCCTGTTCCCATCCTGGTCCCTGTTCTGATAGCCTGTCCCTATTCTTTCCTTTTTTCTACTTCTTTATTAATGACATAACTTCGCTATATCGTGTTGCCTTTGCATCTCGAGCACAGGCTCCACTCCTAAACCCCTTGCCCGACAACAGTTCTTTTCAAACAGCTTTCTGTTGGTCACACAACTGTGCCCAGCAACAGCAAACCTCCAGAAACTTCCATGCCTTAACGGCTGGGGAACACCAACCCCAGAGGGCATGGCGTCTCCTCAAGCACCCTTCTCGCTTCCCTCTGAACTCTTCCCATTGCTGATGGCCTCATCGTTCAGAGTCTGACGTTAGCACCAACCGTGGGGCTCGGCGACCCCCATGGCCACACTTCCACATCTCCCCCTTCTTTCTTAACATCAGCCATCTTCTTGACACGAATTCTTACTCCATAGATCACAGGGAGAACAACAACACCTGTGATATGTTGGAGACATCATCCCGTCATGATCATGAGCTGACGCCCATGGCCTTGGCCAGGCAGGTGGAGGGCCTGAAGCAGCAGCTGGTCTCCAGCCACCTGGAGAAGCTGCTGGGCCCTGCCGCAGCCATCGACTTCGCAGACCCCGAAGGCGCGCTGGCCAAGTGAGTGCGGTCCTGAGGCCTCGTGGCCGCGGTTTGGGAAGCTGGGGGGCAGCAGGGGGAGGATGCCAGCGACCCCGCGAGGCGGCACCAGGGCAGCGTGCCCAACTTTGGCTCTCTCCCAGGCGCCTGTTGCAGCAGCTGGAGGTGGCGAAGTGCAAGAAGGCAGCGGCAGGGAAGAGCCCCGCCAAGGCGCCAGCCCCCGCCGGGGACATGCTCACCTTTGAGCTGTACTGGAGGCCGGAGCAGGACCAGTTCTCCCAGGCTGCCAAGGTGAGCATGTGGGATCACGGCGTTTGACCCCAAAACGGGCTGTCCTGCCCTCTCAGCCCTCCTTTCCCGCGTTTCCAGATTGCGGAGCTGGAGAAGCGGCTGGCACAGCTGGAGGCGATGGTGCGGTACGAGCCTGACAGCCAGGTACGGGGCCGGGAGCTCTAGCCCTGCCCCCCCCCTGCCCCCCATCCTCCAGGCCCCGCTGATGGGATTTTCCTCCCCGCAGAACCCGCTGTTGGTCGGGCTGAAGGGGACCAGCCTGGTGGTGAGTCCTAGAATCCTAAACCAGCCTGAGTTAAAGTGACCCATGGAGACCCTAGGCTCAAAGTCCCGGCTCCACGCTAAGAATTAAGCCATAAATCTAAGAGCGTTGTCCAAATGCTTCTCAAGTATCAGCAGGCTCGAGGCCATGGCCCCCTGCTTGGGGAGCCTGCTCTGCTGCTCCACCACCCTCTCAGTGAAGATTTTCTGTCCCAGTCCCCCCACCCGAACTTGCCCTGGTGCAGCTTTCAGCCTTTCCCTCGTGCCCAGGCACCCCCCAGCCACCCTGTTCTCCTTCCCCAGGAGACCGTGCAGATCCTCCAAGCCAAAGTCAACATCCTGGACGTGGCTGTGCTGGACCAAGTGGAGGCTCGGCTGCAGGTGAGAGGGGACAAAGGGAGGCTGGGGATAAGCGGCACAGAGCCATGGGAGAGCCGAGGGAGGGCACCAGCAAAGGCTATGAAGTTTGGGTGGACGCTGCTGGATTTGGTGTCTCACATCTGCCTCCCCCCTCCGCAGAGCGTCCTGGCCAAGGTGAATGAAATCGCCAAGCACAAGGCCGTTGTGCAAGACGCTGACACCCAGAGCAAGGTAAGAGCAGCAGGACAGGCCCCCCAAAGCAACCGCAGCACGGGGGGCTTACGTGGAATCCCCCTGCAGACTGTGCTTACGCCCTCCTTTCTTGCTTTCCGCCCCTTGCCCCAGATCCACCAGGTCTATGAGATGATGCAGCGCTGGGACCCCGTGGCCAGCAGCCTGCCCGATGTAGTGCAGCGACTGCTGACCCTCAGGGAGCTGCACGAGCAAGGTGAGGGGCAAGGAAGGGGGATGCTGGGGACAGTGGTGTGGTGTGACAAGGGGGATCCTGGGGGCCCTCCGGTGCTGAGTTTTCGCCTCCTTCCCAGCCACACAGTTCGGGCAGGTCCTTGTGCACCTGGACACCACGCAGCAGGAGATAGCCGGTGCTCTCAAGGACAACACCGTGCTGCTGGCAGAGGCGAGTCTCAGCAGCATGTGCTGGGGTGGGAGGGGTCCCCATCCTGTCCCCCCGCTCACTCCCTTCCCCACTGCCCCCCCCGCAGGTCCAGAAGACGATGAAGGAAAACCTGGCCATTGTAGAGGACAACTTTGCTGACATAGAAGCCCGCATCAAGCGGCTGCAAAAGTGAGAGCACCCTGGAGCACCTCCCTGAGCATCTGCATCCCCCCCCGGCGTCGTGGTCCCCTGGGAATCTCTCCCTCTGCCTGCAAGTAGCAGTCCCTGTCTGTGTGTACCTGGCCGTGCTCCCCTGCGCAGAACGGGGCTGTGGAGGGGCCCTTCCCACCCCCCAGTTAGCACACGGTGGGAGGCCACTGCCCCTCGTTCCTGGATTCACCCCAATAAACGTCCTGGTTCAAAGCGCGTCTGTGCTGGCATCTCCTTCTTCAGGCTGCGGGACATGAGCAGGGCCCAGCTGGGGTGTTTGAAATGCAGCTTTTACTGTGCACACAAGCCCTCCAAGCACCCCCAGTGTAGCTCCAGCTAAGACTTGTTTACGCTTTTTTGGTTTAAAACCATTAGCCCTCGGGCAACACGGGAGAGGGGGTTTGGAGAAGGGGACAAAATCATACAAGTGTGGCCGGCTGCTTTTGTCCTGCTAAGCAGAGTAAGGTGAAAGGATGTGCACTGGAACAGACCTTTATTTCGGAATAAATGGGCAAGATGGAGGCCATCAGGTCCCTGTGGATGCGCTCAGTAAAAGAGCAGCTCCGAACCGGCCAACGCTGCCGGCTGCGTGATGCCTGCACGGGTTCCCAGCCCCTCACCTCCCTCCTCCGCGCCCCTGGTGCTGAGGCTGTTGCCGGGGGCGTTGGGGCCCAGACACGCCATCTAAGGTCATATGACGTCATCACTCCTTTATGACGTCAGACACGCCATATAAGGTCGTGTGGCGGCACCCTTCCTTTGTGACGTCATCCCTCCCTTATGACGTCACAGCCAGACACAGTATATAAGGCCCCGCTCACGCCCACGGGGCCAGCAGTAGAGATTGCCTCTGCTGCTGTGCGGTGCTGGTGTTTGCTGAGGGCTCAGAGCCTGCTGTCCCTCTCAGGCCCAGGCCGTGCGATTGCTGGTGGCTATTGCTGGCAGCGTTTGGTGACCGTTCACCGATTCGTGGTTATTTCTGGTTATTATTGCCGGTTATTATCAGTGGTTATTGAAACCATGACCCGTGGTGGTGATGGCCAGGGGCCCGTGGCTCGTGGTCAGCCCTCATCCCGTCGGGGCCCTGTGCAGGAGCTGGAGGCGCTGCGGGCCCAGCTGCAGGCCGAGCGTCTCCGCTCCCAGGAGCTGCAACGGCGCTTCAACACCGAAGCCCGTGAGATGAAGAAGAGGGCAGAGCAGGAGCGGCAGCTCCTGGCCCAGCAGCTCCGCTCCAAATGGGAGCAGGAGCGGGCGCGGGAGCTGCAGCAGCTCGAGGAGCAGAGCCGGAGGCAGCGGGCGGCGGAGCTCCGGCAGCTGCTGCAGGAGAAGGAGGCCGAGCGGCGCCGGGAGCAGGAGCTGCTCCAGCGGCAGCGGGACGACGCCGCCCAGATCCTGGCCCTCAAGAAGAAGCTGAACCTGCAGAGAAGGCTCTTCTACAAAGAGCTCGTGAAGAAGGCCGAGTGCGGGGCGCCTGCCTCCCACAACGGGGACAAGGCCGCGGCCCGGCGCCACGTGGGGGTTCAGGTCTCAGGGCAGCAAGAGCCCTGCCCCCCCGGCAGCGGACACGGCCAGCTTCTGGAGCAGAAAGCCAAGCTGCTCAATGGCCTGCAGGAGCTGGGGAGGCAATGCGGGCTCCTTCAGGACGAGGCCTGCCTTCTGAAGGACAAGGCCTCCCTGGTGGAAGCCAGGGAGAAGGCACGGAGGCTCGCCGAGGACGTCAGCGTGCTGGGCCTCCAGACCAAGAAGCT
Source organism: Netta rufina (assembly GCF_964035555.1). Classification (NCBI taxonomy): domain Eukaryota; kingdom Metazoa; phylum Chordata; class Aves; order Anseriformes; family Anatidae; genus Netta; species Netta rufina. Next base: position 512,133 of record NC_140154.1, read on the forward strand.
GAGGGAAACAGTCAGGCAGCTGAAAGAGCTTGCCTCAAGATCTGGAAAGGCTGCTGCAAAGACGGAGCAGGTCGACCAGCAGCTGATTGAAAATGAGGCGATGGAGAAACTTCAGCTGCAGAAGAAACTGGACCTGGAACGCTCTCGGCTGAAGAACAGGAGCGAGGAGCTCAGCATCTGTGCCAGATGCACTTTGAATGAAAAAGCCAGACGCGACCAGGAAAAGTCTCAGCTCCACAGGCAGAATGAGAGGATAATGGAGATTGAGGCTGAAAACGCTGCTCTGAAGCAGGAAGTCCTGCAAGTGTCAGAGCAGCGAAATGCTGCCCTTGGAGTAGCCAAACGTCTCCAAGTGGTACTGAAGGGTCTCGGTTGTGAATTTCAGAACATGAGTCACCTGGCAAAAATAATGCAACAACGGGAGACGGAGCTAGAAGAAACAAAGCTCATGCTGCTGAAGAGAGAGGAGGAGCTGCAAGCGTTACGAGCGCAGCTGACACAATCCGAGCAGCAGTGTCAGCGGCAAAGGCAGCAATGTGAGCTGCTCTCGCAAGAACTTGAGCTGGAGAAAAGAAAAAATTCCAGCCGGATCATCTCAGAACTGCCCCAGGCAACGACATCTCCCACAGCACAGGCATACCCAGAGCAGTCCTGGGACCTCTCGAACCATGAAGATGGTTCAGTCTCTGATGCTTCGGAAAAGGAAACCAAAAACGGGGGAGTCTACGCAAGTTCTTCGGCATCAGATGTCACACTCGACATTCCTGGGTGCTGCCTTTTCTCGGACAACAGCTCTGTAGATGGGAGCGAAGAATCGGGAGCAGGGCACGTGTCCTCCATCCCGCAGTCCCTGGGGCAAGAATCACCCAAACTGAAAAGACGTTCACCTCGACACGGCTGCCAACCCATGGAGGGTCCGAACGAGTGCCCCGAAGTAAAGTTTCCTCTGGCTCTGGGAAACGACGTTTATGTCTTTGGAGACAAGGAGCAGTGCATCAGGCTGCTGAGGGAGCTGCAGGACATGAGGAGAGGAGTTCTCCCCTCCAGTGCAACTGCAGCAGAAGGCTCATCCAACAGCCAGGTGCCAACTCCGGAGCTCCGTGATCCCGTGCCAGACAGCGGTACCGAAGTGAGTTCCTGCGGCAGAAGGGGACGGAAGAACCGGAGAAAGAATAAATCTTCTTGCTAAGAATTTGTGTCTGTGTGGTGGTTGTACTCGGGCGGGTGGTTGAGGCGGGTGCAGCCTTCGTGTGCCCGGAGCACCGGGGCAGAGCCGGCGGCACGGCAGCTCCGGAGCCAGCCCCGGCGCCGCTTCCCGGCGTGGGAACCGAGCTTCAAAGGGCTCGGGGCAGCCGCACCCACGCCGGCTGCCCACGGGTGTCCCGGGCTCCTCCCGTGACCGGCTCGCCCGGGCAGCGCAGGGGCGGAACGCGGGGGCTGCCCCCACGCGTGACTCCTCGCCCCCCGTGAGAGGGGAGCCCCGGGACAGCCCCGCTCCACTCGAGACACGGCGGCGGGAAAACCCTCCTTATATGGAGCAGGCGTGGCCTCGGTGGGCGGAGCATAGCCAGCCCCGCCCCTCCCGTCCCCGCCCCGCTGCCGGTCGGAAAGTCGGTGGGGGGGTGCTTGGGCGGTGACGTCATCGAGTGGAATTTGGGGCGTGGCTTGCCGGGGGCGTGGCTTGACTGGAGGGGCGTGGCTTGACTGGAGGGGGCGGGGCTTGGTGGGAGGGGCCTGGGCAGGAGGGACCCGAGGGGGAGGGGCCGGGGGGGGACCCCGGTACCGGGCGGGGGGGGGGGCGGCTCCGGGACCCCCCCCCAGCCCCGGCCCCCGCCGCCGCAGCGACCCCGCGGCGCGGGGATGGGCCGTGGGCTCCCGGCCCCCCCCCCCCGGCCCCGTGGGAAGCCCCTCGGGGCCCCCCCGCGCCGCCTCCCGGCCGCCGCCTTTGTTCCGCTGCCAGCCCCCTCCGGGGGGGGCAGGGCCGGGGGGGGGGGGGCCGACGTTTCCACCCCCCCCCCCGCCCTGCCCCGCAGCACCCCGGCGTCTGGCCCTGGCTTCGGGGTCAAGTTCCCAGGGGCCGAGGATGCGGCAGCCCCCCCCCCCCCGGGCTGGGGTTTGCAGGGGTCACCCCCTCGTGCCCCCCCCCCATGCAGAGGATTTTCGGGATGCCCCCCCCCCCCCCCGCCCCAGGGAGGGTCCTGAGAGCAGCGAGACCCTGCCCAGCCCCCACGCCCCCCCCCCCAGGATCTCCCTGTGCCGCCCCCCCCCCCCAAGGCTGTGTCCGGCCCCCCCATGCACTGGGTGCCCCCTGCCCCCCCCCCCCGGTGCCCCCTCCCCATCTTTGGCGCTGTCTCACTCATGGGGCCCGAGCACCCAGTGCCCCCCATGTGCCCCCCCCTCGAAGCCAGCACCACCGGAGCCCCCTGAGATGGGACCCCCCCCCCCCATGGGGATGTGCCAGCTGCGGCATCACCACCCTGCCCCCCCCAGCCCCCCCCCCCAGCTCCCCCCCCCGCAGCCACCTCCCCATGCCTTTATCCCAGGCTTTGCCGCAATGCGGAGCCGCAGCTGCAGCCCCCTCCCCACACCCAGCAGACGCAGCCCCCGCTGCAGCCCCGCAGCCCCCCCCCCCATCTCCTGACCCCCCCCCCCACCGAGCTCTGCCCCCCCTGCCCCTTTCACCCCCCCCACCCCCCCAGTGTCCTTTCTGTTGTGGCTCCCTTGGGGGCTTTGTAGTGCCACCAGTGCTGGGGGGGGGCACGGAGCACATTGGTTGTGGGGACGCACTGTGCCCCCCCCCATGGGGATGGGGTCCCCAGTAGCTCCGGGGGGGGGCCCACACCCAGCTCTTTGAAGGGGGGGGCAGTCTGGGTGCTCCCACCCCCGCCATGCCCCCACCACCCCAGGGCCCCATCCTGCACCCAGGCGAGGAGCAGCCCCGTCCGTCCGTCTGAGCGAACCCGTCACATCGATGCTCAGGGGACAGACAGGGGGACAGACAGAGCCGGGGGGGGGCGGCTGGCAGCACGGGGGGGGGCACACAGAGCTGGAAACCTCAGCCGGCCCCGAGCCAGCACCGGCTTCTCAGCTCCGGGCTGCACTGGGGGGGGGAGCGGGGCTGGGTGCTGAGGGGGGGCTGGCTCATGGGGTCCCCATGGGGACACCCAGATGTGGAGGGGGGGTCCGGGGGGGTCTCATGGCCTCTGTGCTCGGTCATTCCTGGGCTGCAAACACGGCGGGGGCCCAGCAACCGTCACCAGGAGCTGCCGCGCTGCTACCAACAGTCAACAGAGCACAGGCGGCCGGGGGGGGCGGCTGGGAGCCGGGGGGGGGGCAGCTGGGAATTGGGGGGGGCCCTGAGAGCTGGGGGGGGGGGGCGCTGGGAGATGAGGGGCCAGCAGGCAGCGGGGCCAGCCCCCCCCTTACCCCTCAATCAGTGCACATAGGGCTGGGTGTTGGGACCAGGGCTGGTGACCCCCCCCCGTACCATGGGGGGGGGGGGGGTAAAGGAATGGAGTTGCCCCCCCCTCACCATAGCACAGGGGGGGGCAGGACCCCTCCATGGAGCATCAAACACCCATGCACAGCCCGGGGGGAGCCCAATCTTGGGGCGGGGGGGGCACAGCCTGGCTGCCTTTGTTCCCGTGGGCGATGCCCAAATCGCGGCTCCTCTTTGTCTGCAGCCCCATATTGCCGGGGGGGGCGGAGGGGGGGGGGGGAGCCCCAGCCCCACCCTGCTCCCTGCCCTGGTTTAGCAGCACCCCAAAAACACTGGGGGGGGGGGGGGGGGGGGCAGAGCATGGGGCAGGAGGGTGGCGGGGACGTGGGAACAGGGGCCTGGAGCTGCCCAAAAATCCGCGTAATGTGGGAAATGCAGAGAAAAAATGTGATTTCTCAGCGCGGGGGGGGGGGCGATGCTGGCAGCTCCACCTGCAGCAGCTGGGGTCAGCCCTGGGGGACCCCCCCCGGCACCCCACCCCCCGTACCCCACCCCGGCCATTGAAGGGACCGCTGGGGTTGGGGGGGGGGGGCATTGGCACGGCGGGGGGGGCTCGGGGGGTCGAGCGGCCGATGTCCCAGCTGTGCCCCCCCCCCACCAGCTGCCGCAGAGCAGCTGCCACTTGGTGCCGGGGCCATTCCCGGGGCAGAGTCTGGGAACGGTCCCAGGACCCCCCCCCCCTCGGTGGGCCCCCCCCGGGGGTGGCACACAAAGAGGCGGCTGGGAGGGAGCGGGGACGGGAACGGGGCCACGGCGGCACCGGGGGCCGGGACGTGGCTGGGAACCGGGGCACTGGGACACGGCCGGGAATGGGGACGGGGACAGGGACGGGATGGGGACAGGGACACCCCAGGGCTGGGGATAGGGACACGGCCAGGGTTGGGGACAGGGATGTGACTGGGGATGGGGACAGGGACGCAACCGGGGTTTGGGATGGGGACACAGCCAGGGTTGGGGACGGGGACACGGATACGGGGTGGTGACAGGGACACCCCAGGGCTGGGGACAAAGCCGTGGCCGGGGCTGGGGCCACCCCCATAGCCGGGCACCGGGGCCCGGGGACACCCGGCTGGTGGCACCGGGGACGGGACCGGGACCAGGGCACGGCGGAAAATGCCCCCCCCCGGGGCAGGGCCGGGGCACGGCGGGACAAGACCGGGACCAGGAGAGGGGGGGGGCAGCGTCGCGACGAGCCGTGCTGCTCCCCCCTTGTCCCCCCCCCCCCCGTCCCTTCACCCGCCGCAGCCCCCGGCCCCCCCCCGCCCCGAGCCCCCCCCCGCCCCGCCCCGAGCCCCCCCCGCCCCGCCCGGCTTTGTCTGCGGCTCCGGGGGGGGGGGGGGGGGCATTACCTCATCCCCGCGCCGCCAATGGCCGCCACCACCGCCCCCCCCCCCGCCCCGCCCCGGCCCCGGCCCCCCCCTCCCGGTTCCCCCGCCCCTCCCCGGTCCCCCCCGTCCCGTCCCGGCCCTATAAAGCCCCGCTCCCAGCCGCCGGCTCCGCCGCGCCTCTTACATCGACCGCCTCAGCGTCGTGCTGTGAGAAAGCCCCGGAGCCGAGCAGCCGCCATGGTGAGCGCGGGGGGGGGGGCACCGGACCGAGGGGGGGGGGGTCACCGGAGCCAGGATCGGGATCGGCCCGGGCCGTGCGCGCCCCTGCCGGGGACCCCCGAGCCGCCGCCTTTGTTCCCGTTCCCCCCCCCCCCCACCGAAGCCGGCGGAGCTGCCGAGCCCGTAATGAGGCCCCCCCCGGCAGGATGAGGCCCCCCCCCGCCGGTGCTGAGCCCGCTCGGGGCGCGGTCCCCGTTAAACGGGGCAGGATCGGGGCCCTTTGTCCGGTGCTGAGCCCGCTCTGGGTGTGGCTCCCGGTGAACGGGGCGGGATGGGACCCCCCCGGATCCCGTTAAATAGGACAGGATGAGTCCCCCCCCCCGGTGCTGAGTCCGCACTGGGCGTGGCTGGGGTTAAATGAGGCAGGATGGGACCCCCGGGGCCCGTTAAAGGGAGCAGAATGGGGCTCCTGGTGCTGAGCCCCCCCTTGGGTGTGGCTCCTGGCAGATGGGTCTCAATAGGAGCCCCCCTGGCTGGGGCTGAGCCCCCCCCGGGTGTGGCCCCTCTTAAATTGGGCAGGATCCAGCCCCTGGGTGCTGGGCGCTGGGGGCAGGATGGGGTCCCTGGTCCTGCCCTGGGCGTGGCCCTGACTCAATGAGGACCCCCGGGGGCAGGATGAGTCCCTGGTGCTGAGTCCTCAGCCCACACGGGCTGTAGCTGCGTCCCCATGGGGGGGGGGCAAGGCAGGATGTGACCCTGGGGGCTCCCATCTCCTGCTAGGTGCGGTCACGGCCCCCCAGGGCAGGATGGTGCTGAGCCCCCTGGCTCCCCACAGGCACTGTACAGCGGCTCAACAGGCTCGGTCTGTGGGCAGATTAGGATAGGGCCCCCCTAGTGCTGAGCCCCCCCCCCGCACCGGGTGTGGCCATGGTGCTGAGCCCCCTGCAGCCCCCAGAACAATAGGATGGGGCTGGGCAGGATCTGGCCCCATCCTGCCCTGGGCAGCTCAGCACCAGCCCCTCCAGGGGGCAGCATCCCAGGGGGGCATGGGCTGGGGCTGCAGCTGGAGGGGGGGAATGGGACATGAGTAGGGTGTAGGGGGGGGCTTGGCCGGGCCACGGGGGGTGACGCAGCACCACGAATGTCCCCGCAGCGCGAGTGCATCTCCATCCACGTGGGCCAAGCGGGCGTGCAGATCGGCAATGCGTGCTGGGAGCTGTACTGCCTGGAGCACGGCATCCAGCCCGACGGGCAGATGCCCAGCGACAAGACCATCGGCGGGGGGGACGACTCCTTCAACACCTTCTTCAGCGAGACGGGGGCCGGCAAGCACGTGCCCCGGGCCGTCTTCGTGGACCTGGAGCCCACGGTGATCGGTGAGCAAAGGGAGCCAGGGTGGGGGGCGGTGGGTTCAGAGGGGGTGCCCGGTGCTAACGGGGTGCGTGGTGCTGTCCTGCAGACGAGGTGCGCACGGGGACGTACCGGCAGCTCTTCCACCCCGAGCAGCTGATCACGGGCAAGGAGGATGCGGCCAACAACTACGCGCGGGGGCACTACACCATCGGCAAGGAGATCATCGACCTGGTGCTCGACCGCATCCGCAAGCTGGTATGGCCGGGGGGGGCTGCACGGGGGGCGCCGGTGGGTGGTGAGATGAGGACGGAGGCTCCGGTTCTGGGTCTCGCCCTTCCTGCAGGACTAGCCAGGCTGTGTTTAGACTTAATATATTAATTAATGGTAATCCTGCTCTGCAGCGGCTGCTATTGGCTGGCGGCCGGACGCGGCGCAGCTGGGGCGTTGGAGCTGCTCCACAGCGCCGCGTCCCCAGGCGCCCGGCGGTGCTGAGCTCTGCAATTCCTTCTTTGTTCCTCCTCGGCTCTGGCTGCGGCCACGTCCAGCTGCACTCAGCGGCGTTGGGAGCCCCAGAGGCTGCGTGGGGGTGGCGGCAGAGCCATGGGCTGAGTGCCCCCCCCAAAGTGCTCTGGGGGCAGAGGGGCTTCCCTGGGGGATTCATGCTTGGAGGGTTTCCAACAGCAGGAGTCAGGCTCACCCCATTCCTGGTGGCTTCTGCTCTGCTGCTGGAAATCCCCCAAATGTCATCGGGAGAGGACACAGAGGAAGGAATGAGCTCTGCTGCTGCCCAGCTTAATCATGGCCCCCCCACCCCTGTTTCTCCCTCCAGGCTGACCAGTGCACGGGGCTGCAGGGCTTCCTGGTCTTCCACAGCTTCGGGGGCGGCACCGGCTCTGGCTTCACCTCCCTGCTCATGGAGCGCCTCTCGGTCGACTACGGCAAGAAGTCCAAGCTGGAGTTCTCCATCTACCCGGCCCCCCAGGTCTCCACGGCCGTGGTGGAGCCCTACAACTCCATCCTCACCACCCACACCACGCTGGAGCACTCCGACTGCGCCTTCATGGTGGACAACGAGGCCATCTACGACATCTGCCGCAGGAACCTGGACATCGAGAGGCCCACCTACACCAACCTCAACCGGTTGATAGGCCAGATCGTGTCGTCCATCACGGCCTCCCTGCGCTTCGACGGGGCCCTCAACGTTGACCTGACCGAGTTCCAGACCAACCTGGTGCCGTACCCGCGCATCCACTTCCCCCTGGCCACCTACGCCCCCGTCATCTCGGCCGAGAAGGCTTACCACGAGCAGCTCTCGGTGGCCGAGATCACCAACGCCTGCTTCGAGCCGGCCAACCAGATGGTGAAGTGCGACCCGCGGCACGGCAAGTACATGGCGTGCTGCCTGCTGTACCGCGGGGACGTGGTGCCCAAGGACGTCAACGCCGCCATCGCCACCATCAAGACCAAGCGCACCATCCAGTTCGTGGACTGGTGCCCGACGGGTTTCAAGGTGGGCATCAACTACCAGCCTCCCACGGTGGTGCCCGGGGGGGACCTGGCCAAGGTGCAGCGTGCTGTCTGCATGCTGAGCAACACCACGGCCATCGCCGAGGCCTGGGCCCGCCTGGACCACAAGTTCGACCTGATGTATGCCAAGCGTGCCTTTGTGCACTGGTACGTGGGGGAGGGCATGGAGGAGGGGGAGTTCTCGGAGGCCAGGGAGGACATGGCTGCCCTGGAGAAGGATTATGAGGAGGTGGGGGTGGACTCGGTGGAAGGGGAGGGAGAGGAGGAAGGGGAGGAGTATTAAACCTTCACAACGGTGCTGCTCGTACAGGGAACAAACGTAGTGGAAGACCCCCCCAGTGGGTCTGTAGCAGCGGGTGAGCCGCTGGCTGTGCTGTTAAATGGTCTGTGAAATGGAAAAGTGTTACGGACCCACCCGTCCTCTCCCGTGGGTCTGAATAAAAAGCATTCCCTGTCCTTGGGTCTGTGTCTGGTGTCTTTCCTCCGTGCCGCGGGGCCATTTCCCCCTGTGCTGGGGGCTGCCCCGAGCCCCCTGCCCCTGGGGGGTGCTCCTGGGGGCAGGCTGAGCCCAGCACCCCACAGCCCCAGCTCTCCCCTTTTGGGGCTCAACCCCAGGAGGCAGCTCCGTGCCCCCGAGCTGCCCCCCCACCATGAGATGGGGAAGGGGGGAGACGAGTCCAAGCTCGGGGCTGGAGATAAAGCTGGGTCACGGCGCAAGGCAGGAGCTGGGGGGGTGAGTGGAGCAGAACAAGGCGCTCATTCAGCGCTTCCCGGCAGCGCTCAGCGTGCCCGGCCTGGGGGGGGGGGGCAAACACCATGGCCCTGATCGTCCCCTTCCTCCCCCCTGCCTTTATGGGGTAGGTTATTAGGGGATATTCCCCATCTGTGGGGTCAGCACCCAGCTGTGACCCCTTTTGCTGGGTCTGGGGGGGGGCAGAGCTCGCCCTCCCCGCTGTGCTGTGCTCTCAGAGCAGCATCGGTGCAGCACCCACGGACCCCAAACCCATAGCTGGGGGGGGCAAAACTGGGGAGGGGGCAGTGCCAAGGCCCTGACCCAAACCCCCGCCCCAAAAAAAGCTGTTTCCCACTGCATGTCCTGCAGCAATACAAGGTGAGGAAGGAGAAGGGGGGGTTCTCACAGAAATACCTGTGCCCCCCCCCCCCCCAAGCCCTGCTTCCAGAGTCATGGCTGAAAATCGCCCCCTGGGGGGGGGGAACACCAAAGAATTTTCTCCTTTTGCTTCCGGGGGGGGGCTCTGTTTACTTCTTCCATTAAACTGCTCCAGGCACAGAGTGTTTTGTTTTTTTACATCGGATTTTCTCCCTCCCCCTCCACCCTTTGAGAGCAGCCTGGCAGAGCCGGGCTGCCGGGGGGGGGTCGAACCCCCCCCCCGGCCATGTGAGCAGCAGCAGAGTCCTTGAGGGCAAAAATCCCCCCCCCAGCAGCATCCAAGTGGCTGCTGCAAAGCAAATAGACGGGGTGCCCCCCCCCCCGCCTGCTGCTGGGCTGCGGTGTGCCCCCCCCCCCCGTTCACATCCCCCCCCATGTGCCCCTGCAGCATGGCCAGGGCTGGTAGCAGCAGCCTTTTTTTTTGGGGGGGGGGGCACTACTCCTGGGGGCTCCCTGCTGCCCCCCGAGGCTGGCAGAAACCCGTGGGTGACTTGGGGGGGGCACAGGGGGGGCACCAGGGCTGAGCTGTTTTGCTCCCCGAGGGGCTCAGTGCCCCCCCCCCGCGCCCCAAATTCTCTCCGTTGGGGCGAGGACCTGCGGGGGGGGGGGAGGGGGCGCGATGCAGCAGCAGCCCCCAGCCCTGCGTGAGCATGTTACCCCCCCCCGGCCCCCCCATCACCCCCTCGGCCCCCCCCCCATTAGCCCCTCCCGCCCCCCCATCACCCCCCCGCCCCCCCCCCCCCAATGCTCCTGGCTCCCTACAGGGGGAAATAACGAAGGGGAAGCTGAACGCGATGCGAAACTCGACGGGGGGGGGAAGGGCGTGCCGCAGTGCCGGGGGGGGGCACCCCAGCTCCTGGACCCCCTCCCCGTGCCCCCCCCCTCCCCAAATCCGCCATTTCCCACCCCCGCTTGCCGGCGGCCATGCGGCAGCGCCACGTCAGCGCTGCAATGCGGCCCCTCCGGTGCTCCGGGGGGGGGGGGCCACGGAGATGGGGGGGGGTCCTGGTAATGGAGGGGGGGGGCGGCTACCGGGGGGGGGTCCGGTGGAGCAGCGTCTCACGGAGCTCCGGTTTAGCGCGAACAAATAGCGCCGGGGATTACGGGGGGGCGGGGGCGGCAGCCTCCATGCTGGGGGGGGGTTGGGTGGGGGGGGGCAGGTTTTGGCTGGGGATATTGGGGGGGGGCAGGAGCAGAGGGCAGGTCCCATGCCGGGGGAGGGGGCGCAGGGGGGCGGCGGGGGGGGGGGGCTGGAGGTCCAGATGGGGCCGGGGGCCCCCTGTGGGGCGGGGGGGGGGGGCAGGCGGGGGAAGCCGATTAAAGGCTCTGGGGCTGTTGGAGGGGGGGGGGCGAGGCAGCACGTGCCGCAGGCTCCCCCCCTGCGCCCCCCCCAGCACTGTCGCAGTTTTCCTCTGCAGCAAAACCGCACCGGGGCGGGCGGGGACTGGTGGGGGGGGGCGGCAACGGCCACGGTTCTCCCCCCCCCCAGCACACAGCGGGCAAGGGCAGAGCTGGGGGGGGGGGCCTCCAGGGGCTCTGCAGCCCCCCCCTCAAGCCCCCACTCCCCCCATAAGCCCCCCTCGGGGGCTGCACCCCCACGACTTGGGGGGGGGGCAAAGCGCTCGCCCTGGAGCGGGGGGGGGGGAAGGTGGAGCGCGCCACGCGGCGCAGCCAATCAGCGCTGGGGTTGGCTCGGATGGACGGGCGAGTTGACCAATGGGGGGGGCGTTGCGCGGGCGAGGCCCGCCCCCGGGTGCTGTATAAGAGGGTGGCCGGGGGGGGCCCCAGCTCGGTACTTGCGTCGACTTCTTGGTGGTCGGGACGAGTAACAGCCTGCAGCCATGGTACGGGGGGGGGGCAACGCCACGGGGGGGGGGAGCAGTATGGGGCTGGGGGGGGCAGTATGGGGCTGGGGGGGGGCAGGAGCAGGGGGGGAGGATGAGGAGGGTGGGGGCTGAGGGGGTCGCCGAAGGGGCTGGGGGGGTTGCAGATTGGCGGGGTTGCAGACTGGGGGGGGCTCTGGGCAGAGCAGGGGCTGGGGGGGCAGCGGGGGGGGATAAAGAAGGAGGGGGGGAAGGGGAACCGCCCTTGGGTTGGGGGTGGGAAAGGGGGGGTAAAATAGGAGGTGGGGGGGCAGAGCAGGGACTAGGGGGGCTTGAGTAGGGACTGGGGGGGGGGCAGAAGAAGGGCTGGGGGGGGCAAAGCAGGGACTGGGGGGGCTTGAGTGGGACAGGGAAGGCAGAGGAGGGGTTGGGGTCTCGAACGGGGGCGGGGGGGGCAGAGCAGGGGCTGGGGGTGCTGCCCGTGCCTGGAGGACCCTTTGGGAGCAGCACGTGGTGCCAGCCCCCCCCCATTCCCCCCCCCCCATTACCGGGTGGGGGCGGGGCACTGGTTCATTTTTGGCGCCCAGCCCTGACCGTTACCCTTCCCGCGCGCGGGAAGGCGCGGGTGCGCTCCTGCCCCCCCCACCCAACACCCATCCTTGGGTGGGTGGGGGCCTAGCCTCCCCCCCCCCGCAGCACCACAACCCCCAAATCCCATGCTGAGCCCTCCCGCACCACCAAGGGGTGCCTGCGTGCCCCCCTTTGTCCCAGTTTGCTCCTTGCCCCCAGCCAAGTCCAAGCCAAAGGAGACCCCATGGGGCTAATCCTGCCCCGAGGCTGCTGGGGGGTGCCTCCTGCGGTCTCCCCACCACTAAAACCCTAAAACCTGGGCTTAGCCCCCCCGTGGCGGGCGCCATCTGCCCTGCCGGGGCGGGAGGAATGTGCTGGAGCAGGTGGTGCCGCACTGGGTGCGGCTGGGAATGTGCTGGATTGGAGTGGGGGGGGGGGGGGGCAAGGGGGGAGGATTGGGGCAGCTGGACCCCCCTCCCCAGCTGGGTGCTGGTGGCTCCAGCCCTCCCCGGGGGTTTTGGGCCATGCGGTGGCTCGGCGTGTGGTCCCCACCGCCCGCAGCGCCGCAGTCACGTCCGCGCTGCTGCGCAGCCTGCTTCCTCCTCCTCGTCCTCCTCTTCCTCCTCCTCGCCCGGCCTCGCCCTTCCTGCGCTGTGAGGCTGCGAAATGGCCTCCCCAGCCCGCCCGGTGCGAGGGCGCACGGCTCAAAAGCAGGATGGAGCCCGATGCCGGGCTGGCACAGGGACTTGAGGGGTCCTGGGGTGCTGCGCCAGGGCTCGGCTGGGAAATAGTGGCTCTGGTCTGTCCCCAAGCACATGTCCGCCCCCCCAGCTCACCACCCTATTGATTTTGAGGCTTGGCCACGCGCAGCTAAGCCCTCTGGCTGAGATGCCGATGAGCTTTCTATGCCCTTTGGAGCTCGGGCACAAAATGGTTGCCCCATGGTGACGCTCGCCTGCCCCAGCCCGTGCCGGGTGGCACCGCCGCACTGCTGCTCCCAGCCCGGGCAGGATTTGTGCCCCCTGCCTGTGCTGCTGGGGCGCTCTGGTGACCGCTCTGTCCCTGCTCTGCCCCGCAGCGCGAGTGCATCTCCATCCACGTGGGCCAAGCGGGCGTGCAGATCGGCAATGCGTGCTGGGAGCTGTACTGCCTGGAGCACGGCATCCAGCCCGATGGGCAGATGCCCAGCGACAAGACCATCGGCGGGGGGGACGACTCCTTCAACACCTTCTTCAGTGAGACGGGGGCCGGCAAGCACGTGCCCCGGGCCGTCTTCGTGGACCTGGAGCCCACGGTGATCGGTGAGCAAAGGGAGCCAGGGTGGGGGGCGGTGGGTGCCGAGGGGGTGCCCGGTGCTAACGGGGTGCGTGGTGCTGTCCCGCAGACGAGGTGCGCACGGGGACGTACCGGCAGCTCTTCCACCCTGAGCAGCTGATCACGGGCAAGGAGGATGCGGCCAACAACTACGCGCGGGGGCACTACACCATCGGCATCGACCTGGTGCTTGACCGCATCCGCAAGCTGGTGGGTACAAAGCCTCGGGGGTGCCTGCACCACCGCTGTCTTTTGGGGAAGGGGGAAGCCCCCAGAGGACAGCGAGGAGCTGGGCTGTGCCTTGGGGTCTGGGTGCATTTAACCCCTTGTGGGTTCTCCCAGTGCCAGGTGATGGCTCCTGGTAGTGCCGGTGTTCGTGCAGTCCTGAGCCCTCTGCGCTCGGGCGCTGCAGATGTCACTGCTGCCAGCCCTGGACTTGGCCCCGGGGTGGCCATGGCAGGACATGCGACAGCCGCCTTCTGCCCTTGGGGAACTTCACTTTCCTTCTGGGTTGGGTCATGTGAGGCTTCCCCTTGACCCGGACTCTGATCCTACTTTACTGACTGCTCGCCAGCAGTCGGTGCTGAGGGTTTAACTCCCACGGGGGAGGCTCGTGCCTGCCCTCTGTACATAGAGGGCAGTGCTGATGTTGGCTGCTGCAAGGCTCCTGCCCATGTGCCTCTGGGGCATGCTGGCTCTAGGTGCCTCCATGCGCTCTGTAAAGCACAGCCCCAGGCAGGCGTGTGCAGGTTGTGCTGGGCACGGGACTGGCTCCTGTGTGTCCCCAGGGTCCTCTGCTCAGGCAGACCCTGCCAGCGCACGCAGCCCCTGCTTCTGTTCCTGATCTCAAGCCTTGGAGGCATCTCAGCTAATAGGGCTCAACACTTCCCTTCCTGGACAAATCAGGAGCAGCTTAAAGTCACAAAAACTGATACTGATGTCTTGTCTTCTCTTCTTTTTCTCTTCCCCAGGCTGACCAGTGCACAGGGCTGCAGGGCTTCCTGGTCTTCCACAGCTTTGGGGGTGGCACCGGCTCCGGCTTCACCTCCCTGCTCATGGAGCGCCTCTCGGTCGACTATGGCAAGAAGTCCAAGCTGGAGTTCTCCATCTACCCGGCCCCCCAGGTCTCCACAGCCGTGGTGGAGCCCTACAACTCCATCCTCACCACCCACACCACACTGGAGCACTCCGACTGCGCCTTCATGGTGGACAACGAGGCCATCTACGACATCTGCCGCAGGAACCTGGACATCGAGAGGCCCACCTACACCAACCTCAACCGTCTCATCAGCCAGATCGTGTCCTCAATCACGGCCTCCCTGCGCTTCGATGGGGCCCTGAATGTTGACCTGACCGAGTTCCAGACCAACCTGGTGCCGTACCCACGCATCCACTTCCCCCTGGCCACCTACGCCCCCGTCATCTCAGCCGAGAAGGCTTACCACGAGCAGCTCTCGGTGGCCGAGATCACCAACGCCTGCTTCGAGCCAGCCAACCAGATGGTGAAGTGCGACCCGCGGCACGGCAAGTACATGGCGTGCTGCCTGCTGTACCGCGGGGACGTGGTGCCCAAGGATGTCAATGCCGCCATCGCCACCATCAAGACCAAGCGCAGCATCCAGTTCGTGGACTGGTGCCCGACTGGTTTCAAGGTGGGCATCAACTACCAGCCTCCCACAGTGGTGCCCGGGGGGGACCTGGCCAAGGTGCAGCGTGCTGTCTGCATGCTGAGCAACACCACAGCCATTGCTGAGGCCTGGGCTCGCCTGGACCACAAGTTCGACCTGATGTATGCCAAGCGTGCCTTCGTGCACTGGTACGTGGGGGAGGGCATGGAGGAGGGGGAGTTCTCGGAGGCCAGGGAGGACATGGCTGCCCTGGAGAAGGATTACGAGGAGGTGGGGGTGGACTCGGTGGAAGGAGAGGGAGAGGAGGAAGGGGAGGAGTACTAAAGGCTGGGTTCCTTCTGTCGCTGTAGCATGTCCACAAAGTGTCAGCTTCAAACACTTCAGCTTTCTTGTGCACCAGGTGTGAGTCTGGGTACTGGCCCTGGCTAGAAGGATGCGCTGCTCTGGCTAAGTGCTCACTCCAATGTGATCCTGTCTGTTTTACATGTGTCTGCACCATGTCTGTGAATAAAAGGCTTTAAGAAAAGCTGCCTCTGTGTTGGATACAAATGCCTCTGGTTCAGCCCCTGCGGCTGGCTGGCCCCAGCCCCGTGGGAACATGCTGTCCCCATTGTCCCTGCCCAATGAGATGACCATGGGGGGAGGGGGAGAGGGGGTGGTGCTCCTGCTGGAGCTGGCTCTGGCTTCCCTTGCTCTGGGGGGGGAATTTCCCACTCCCTCGTGCTTAGAGGGTGAGGGGGATGCTGGTTCTGCTGCTCCGGGGGGGGCCTTCAGGGAGCTACTGGGGGCCAAGACCCCGATAGGAGGAGGAGCTGTTCCCTTGCTGGGGGCCTCACAGCGGATCCTGTGCTTCCCCCTGCCCTGCCCGGGAGGGATATAGACGGATTAACCCGCGGATTAGCCCTGCCCGGGGGATTAGCTCTGGCCCCCGCGGTAATCCCGGGTTCCTGCCCTCGTGGGGAGGGGGCTGGGGGCGTCCGGCGGGGCCGTGGGAGCGGCGGGTGGGAACGCGGCGGCGCCTCCAGCCAATGGGAGCCGCCCGCGCAGCCCCCGGCCAATGAGCGACGCCTCATTCAAAGCCGGCAGCCAATGGGGGCGGAGGCCGGGCCCTTTGAGGCGGCAGCCGAGCGGATACATTGTAGCGAGCGCCGGATGCGGGGGGCGGGGCCGGGGCCGGGCGGGAGGGGCGGGGCCTCGCCTCCTGGTGCCGCGGGCGGCCCCGCACGGCTCGGCTCAGCCCCGCGCTGAGCCCGGATCCAGCCCGGCCCCGAGCTTTGCCCTGACCCGGCTCGGTTTAGCCCGGCCCTGCGCTGTGTCCGGATCCGGCTCGGCTTGGCCCGGCTCGGCTCAGCCCAGCCATCTGCCCTGACCCGGCTCGGCTCGGCTCGGCTCGGCCCGGCCCTGCCCTGTGTCCGGATTCGGCCCGGCTCTCCCCTGCGCTTTGTCCTGCCCCGGCTCGGCTCGGCTCGGCCATGCTGGCCGCCCCATGGCCCCTGTGGAGCACGACGCGCTGGCCGTGCGGGAGCAGCTTTTCCACGAATGGGTCCGCGAATGCATCGTGAGTGCGGGGCGCGGGCGGTGGGGAGGGGGTGTCCTGTGGGGCTGGGGTCCTGCTGGAAGGGGGTGTGGGGGGGCTGGGACCCTGTACACCCCCCCCCCGAGGCAGCTGCGGTGCCAGAGACGCCGGGGCTGAGCCCCACGCCCGGTCCTTATCGGTGCCAGAGCTGCGCCGTGCTGCCGTGTGCCCCGCTGATAGCCCGGCTCGGCTCGGCCCGGGGGGCGTGGGGAGCCTGGCCCGGGCAGAGTGGGACCCCTCGGCCCGGCAAGAGCCCCCCCGCCTCTGAGCACAGCCAGGACCCACTCCAGTCTCCCCTCCCAAAGGGATTTGGGGACCCATAGGGTGCGAGGGGGCTGGGACATGGTCCCTGGTCCTGGCCTTCCCCTGTGGATCTGGGGTCCTGCAGTGCCCCAGCACCTCCCATGCCCCCAGGGAGTCCCCAGCCATGGGGGAGGGCTGGGGGGTGGCAGTGTTGGGCTTTTGAGCAGTATCAGAGTTGTGCCAGACTTGGGCCAGGTGCCCCTGTCCCTGCCCCAGGGTGCTCAGTGCCAATGTCAGCGAGCAGGGGCCCTGCAGAGCCCCCCAGGGCTGGGGACACTGGAGGGGAGCAGCTGGGGCTGCTGCTCCGGTCCTGATTCATGGGGCAGGGATGTGGGGGAACCCACATGTCCTGGCCCTGACATCTCCCAAGGGTCCCTGGGATGCTGCATGAGGGGCGACCAGAGCCAAGCATCACTGCCCTGGAGCTCCCCAGGCCTCCACCCTGCTGAGCTGCCTCTGCCCCGGGAACTCCTGGCTCAGCACAGCCAGCGTGGAGCTCGCTCGACCTTTCAGACTTTCCCGAGCCACGTTGTGGAGCTCTGCCTCACTCCTGCCCCGTGGTTGCGTCAGCGCCGCTAGGGAGCCCTTGCCCTGCACGGGGATGGAGCAGGGACACCGCTCCCCTACCCGCCCTGTCCCACGCCTCCTTGGGGACCTCCTCACAAGGCCCCTTTCTCGCACCCTTTCCGGGTGCAGGTATTTGGGGTCCCTTGGCCAAGCAGAGTTTTCCACTTTGGGGTGCAGCCCATGGGCAGGAGGAAACACACAGCTTGTGGCTCTTCCCTGGGTGGGAGCAGGGACTGGAGACCACCTTTAAGGGGCTCCAAGGGCTCCCTGCCACCCCACAGGGCATCCCCCCACCCCTGGGACTCCTGGCCAAGCCTCCAGCATGAGGGAGGTGCCAGGGCAGTTCCACTCCACCCATGCCAAGGCGGTAGATTCGGGCGACCTTTCCCTATCCCGCCGCGTACCCGCAGGGATGAAAGGTCGCTGTGTTCCTCGAACATCGCCTGCTCTGGCTGGGCCTTGGCGTGCTGGCGGGGGCGGGGGGGACGGACAGACGCTGCAGCCGGCCTTGGCACCTGGCCCAAAGTTGCTCCCACAGCCCCGCTGGGTGCTGGTGCCAGCAGGATGAGGGCTGTGGGGTTTTGGGGCTGAGCTGTGGGCAGCTCTGCTAGCGCAGGCTGCCCCAGAGTTGTTGCCTGTGCTCGCCCCATGATCCCAACCCCTATGGGACCTCCTGGCAGCTCGCGAGCACCCAGTGGGTGAGCCCTGGGTGCAGCCCCCATGTGTGGGTAGGGCCGAGCACACGTGTGGGGTGAGTGAACAGGGCCAGGACTGGAAAAACAAATAGGGTGGAGCGGGCAGGTCCCGCTGGCAGAGCCCAGGGTGGGAGCGCTGCCCTCTGGGTCCACCAGCACTGCCCACGCTGCTCTGCCCACAGATCTGTGCCCTGCTCTTCGCCAGCCTCTACATCCTCTGCCACTTCATCATAACCCACTTCAAGAAGCAGACGGACTTTGCAGCAGGTAGGGGGGTGGCAACCAAACCGAGCCTCCCCTGAGATGCTCCTCCCCTGCTTTCTGCCTCCTTCAGCAGCCCCAGTCCCACTCCAGCCCACGTTCCTGGGGCATCCGTCCCTATGGGGCATCCCCCAGGGCTGCTACAGAAGAGGAGCAGGGTCCCAGCTCCCTCGGGAGCACTGCTGGGCTTTGCAGCTCTGTTTTTGGGGAGGATGTTTGTGGGGGAGAGCAGGGAGCCATCCTGGTGGTTTGTTCCTCCACAGTTCACGATGACGAGGACGCTGCTGTCAACAGGATTGCGTAAGTTCCTCCCCTGTCCCGCTCCTGCTCAGCCACTTCCCTCTCCCTGCCCGGCTGGGACACAGCGTTCCCCAGCTCCACGGGGGTCAGTGACCCCCCCAGGGGGTTGTGGCCAGGCTGTGACATCCACGCAGGGGCTGGAACTGACGCTTGTCCCTCCCGCAGGCTGGGGATGTGCACCTTCACCCTGGCCGTGGCACTGGGTGCCGTGCTCCTGCTCCCCTTCTCCATCATCAGCAACGAGGTGCTGCTCTCCTTCCCCCACAACTACTACATCCAGTGGCTGAACGGGTCCCTCATCCACGGTGGGTGCACGTAGGGTGGCCCCAGGGTGCTGAGGGCTGCGGGTTGGGGCTGCCCTCAGAGGGAGCTCACCCTATTCTGTCCCTCCCAGGCCTCTGGAACTTGGTCTTCCTCTTCTCCAACACGTCCCTTGTCTTCCTCATGCCCTTCGCCTACTTCTTCACCGAGTCGGAGGGCTTTGCGGGGTCCAAGAAGGTACGTGGCCCCACGGGGCCTGTCCCCCACCCTGTGTCCCTCTCCCTGGCTTGCTGCTGATCCCGTTCCCTCAGGGCATCATGGCCAGGGTGTACGAGACATCGGTGGTGCTGCTGCTGCTGACACTGCTGGTGCTGGGCATGGTCTGGGTGGCCTCCGCCATTGTCGGCAACAACGCGGCCAGTCGCCAGTCCCTCTACGGTGGGTGCTGCCAGGGCTCAGGGGTCTGTGCTGCTGGGGCAGGATGGGGCCCCTGGTGCTGAGAGGGGCAGGAGGAGGGCTGCCCTAGGGGCCTGCTGCATCCTGCCCCCTCTCTCCGCAGACCTCTGGGAGTACTACCTGCCCTACCTCTACTCCTGCATCTCGCTCTTCGGCGTGCTGCTCCTGCTGCGTAAGTCCGGGTCCTGCGGGGCCACTCCCTGGCATGGTGGGGGCTGCTCAGGACCCTTCTGGTGGCCCAGGGAGGGGTAGGGTGCCGGGGCTCACCCTCTCCTCCCACCCACAGTGTGCACTCCCTTTGGCCTCTCCACTATGTTCACCGTCACAGGGAAGCTGCTGGTGAAACCCCGGGTAAGGTGCACCCCCCCCCCCATGAGGCCCCGCCTGGGGTCTTGGTGTCCCCCCAGCTCCCGGGGTGTCACTCGTGTCCCCTGCTCATGGCTCCTGGCCCGTCCCCAGCTCCTGGAAGACCTGGACGAGCAGCTGAGCTGCACGAGGTTCGAGGAAGCCGCTGTGTCCCGCAGGATCGCGTCCGGTGGGTGCTCAGCGCAGGCTGGGGAGGTGCCTTGGGGTGCCCGGGGACCCCAATCCCTCAGCACACGGGGAGTGAGCCCCTCGGTGTCTCCCCCTGCAGGCAAAGCTTCCTGCTGGCTGAACCTGAACGTGGGGCTGCTGCGGGAGCAGCTCCTCGCCCTCCAGAGCAAAAGGCGGAAGCTGGGTAAGGAACTGGGGCGACCAGAGCTGGGCACTGGGAGCGCTGGGAGCACTGGTTCTCTGGGAACCTGGGCCCCAAAGAGAGAGGGATGGGGGTGCCATGGGGCAGGGGCTGTAACATCCTCCCCGCAGAGCGGCGGCACCGAGCGTCACCCTGGCAGAGGAACCTGGGCTACCCCCTGGCCATGCTGGGCCTCCTGGCGCTGACAGTAAGTGTCCCTGGCCGGGTCCCCACCTTGTCCCTGTCCCCCTGCGTGTCTCAGGACCCCGCAGACACCCTGACTCCCTCCTCCTCCTCCTCCTTCTCTTCCCAGGGGATCTCGGTGCTCATCGTCTGCTTCCACGTCCTGGAGCTGTTGCTGGATGATGCCGCGATGCCGCGGGGGATCCAGGTACCTGGGGAGGGGGGACAGGGGACAGCGAGGAGCCCCTTCTGCCGGGCTTGTTTCCACAAAGTGCCTCCTGCCCCGCAGGATGCGCCCCTGGGCCAGGTCTCCTTCTCCATCTTCGGCACCTTCGGAGCTGCCCTGCAGGTCATCCTCATCTTGTATCCTTCACACGGGCACTGGTGGCTGTCCCCTACCCCCTGCGCTGTCCCCTGTGCCACCCCCTCTGTCCTCTCCTTAACACCCCACTCGCAGCTACCTGATGCTCTCCTCCGTCGTGGGCTTCTACAGCTCCCCCCTCTTCACCCGGCTGCTCCCTGAGAGGCAGGACACCCCCCTCACCAAGGTGAGAGCCCCCCCAGGTGTTGCGTGGCTGTCCCCGTGTCCTTGTGCACTGTGCGGCATCCCCACGCGAGGGCACCACGAGTCCCTCCGGCTCCCCCTGCCTCCAGCACGGCCCCGGGCACAGCAGGGCCCCGGGAGCAGGTTCAGGACCGTGGGGCTGTGCCGTGGCTCCTTCAAATTCTCCTTTTTTTCCCCCGCAGATCATCGGGAACTGCGTGTCCTTGCTGGTGCTCAGCTCTGCCCTGCCCGTCTTCTCCAGGACGCTGGGTGAGCTGCGCTGGGGCTGGGGCAGGGGCTGGGGCAGCCCCCCCGGGGGCCGGCATGCCCTGACCCCCCCCCCCGTCATGCAGGGATCACCCGCTTTGACCTCCTGGGGGATTTTGGCCGCTTCAACTGGCTGGGGAACTTCTACATCGTCTTCCTCTACAACATGGGCTTTGCGGCGCTCACCACGCTGTGCCTGGTGAAGAAGGTGACCTGGGCCGTGCAGGAGGAGCTGCTCCGCGCCTTCGGTGAGGACGGGGACGGTGGGGACATGGGACAAGGCGCTGGGGCCGTCCCCTGCCTGCCTCTCACCCTCTCCCTCTGCACCCAGGTCTGCACAAGCTGCCGCTGCCCGTGCCGCGCTCCCGACCCCTGGGCGAGCGCTGCTAGGGCTGGGGGCACGAGGCTGTCCCCCCCCCGTCCCCGAGAACGGCCACAGCGCTGGTCCCGATGCTGCCGAATGCGTTGCGGATGCTGGAGCCCCCGCCAGGAGGAGCTGAGCCTCCAGGAGGGGGCCTGGCTGTGCCCCCCCCCAGCCCCATCTCAGCCTGTTGCGCTACTGAGCCTTGGCCTTGAGCCGTGCCCCCATCAGGGGGCTGCAGCCCCCGGGGCTGTGCTGGCTGCAGCCCCCCCACTCTTTTATATACCTCGTGGGGCCGGGCCCTTTGCCCCCCCCCCCCCCCCCAGTGCTGCCCTCTTGGAGTTTGTGTGGTTTTCAATGTCTCCCCCCTCCCCAGGTATCCCTCTTAACACTAATGGGGGGGGCCCCGTGCCCCCCTGGTCCCAGTCACTCCGCTCTCTGTCCCCCTTGTTGCTCTGGGGGCTGCCAGGGGGCGCTGGTTGTCCCCCCCCCCCCATCCCAAGAAGGAGCAGGGCTGGGGCAGGGCCCCCCCCAGCAGCTGTGTGATGAGTTGGTCAGGTCTCTGTTACCACGTTACTTGTCTGGAGCAATAAACAAACTCTCATTTTTTTAATATATATCGAATATTTTCACGCTACATGGCTTGGTTCCACCTCAGGGCAGGGCTTGGGGGGGGGCTCGGGGCAGGGATTAGAGTTCCTACAGGGGGGGCTCTGCTCCTGCCTTCTCCCTGGGGGCCGTAATTAACCCAATTAACCCTCTTCCTGGCTGTGGCTAACGAGCCCACTCCAGGAAGGGCCGAAGGTGAGGGCTGTTCCTGGCCCCGGTTCCTGGTGCTGATAGCCCCAGTCCTAAATGGGGGGGGGCGGCACCGGGTGGCTTTTTTGGGGTATGGGAAGGGCGGGGGCTGAGCTGCTCTGAGCCCATCTGCCTGCACCACAGGGGCCTGGGGGGGTTCTGACCCCTCCGTGGCTGAGGGAGGGGGGCTCACGGAAGCTGCCCAGGAACAGGCCCCCCACCCATCCTGCCCGGGCTGGGGCCGCGCCAGGCTGCCCCCCCCCCTCCCCGTGCATAGGGGGGGCCCTTGCACCCCCCCTCAACCCCTCCCCGAACCAGGGCTGAGCAGGAAGCGCAGGAAACTGGGTTTATATAGAAGGAAATGAGGCCATCGGTGCCCGCGATTTCCCTGCGCCCTGCTCCCCTCCCGGTCACCCTGGGCTGGCACGGGGGCTGCGGGGGGGGGGGAGCCGGGCCCCCCCCGCTCCCAGCCTGCCGCTGCCTCCTGCCCTCGCCCTGGCTCCTTGGCACCCTTGGGTGCCTCCCCGTCGTGGCTGGGGGTGCTTTTGGGTAGGGGGCCACGGGCGGCTCCCTGGGGTGCCGGGAGAGGGAGGGGGACACCCGGGGCTCGGAGGGGCCGTCCCGGGCAGTGCAGCCCCGGCGGGGGCGGCCCCGGGGGATGTGGCCGCCGCTGCCGCCGCTCCCGGGGGCCGGGCTCCGAGGCGGGGCCGGAGGGACCCGGCGGCGCTGCCCAGTGCCGGAGCCGAGCGGGTGCAGGTGGGGGGCACCCGGCCGGGGCCGCCCGACACGGCCCGGGGCGGCTGCGGGCAGCCCGGTACCGGGGGCAGCGCCAGGAGCGGGTACCGGTACCGGGGACGGCAGCAAACGGGGGAGAAGTGGGGAGAGCCAGGAATCGGGGCTCGGTACCGGCGGCTCTGCCAGGGGGTGGGGGAGCTGCCGGTACCGGCGGGGCAGCCGTAGGGTAACGGGAGCCAGGGGGCGGTGGTGGGAGAAACGGTCCCGGGAACGGGGCGCGGTGCCGGGGAAGTGGGGACCCGGTCCCGGAGCGCAGTGACAGGCGAGGGGAGCGGGACCGGCACCGGATAAAGCGGCGGGATAAGGAAAAGGGGGGGGCCCGGTACCGGAGAGCGGTGCCGGGGAAGTGAGCGGGGCCGGTACCGGAGCGCAGGACCCAGACGAGGAGGGGGGGGGAACCGGAATCGGGGCACGGTGCCAGGACCGGGGAGAGGTCCCGGTGCCGGGGCGGTGCCAAGAGCGGGGCGGCCGGGGCCGGGCCAGTGCCAGGAGCGCGGTGCCCGGGGCCGGTTCCCGGTTCCCGGTGCCCGTCCCGGGGCCGCAGCGGTAGGAGGAGGGGGCTTTTCCCGTCGGGGACCCCCCCGGCAGCAGGGTGCAGCGCCAGGAGAGGGGGTGCCGGGTCCGTGGGCGCGGGTGGGAAACGCTCCGGTGCCCGGGCGCTCCGAGTGGGTGGTGGCGGCCCCGGGGGGGGGGTGCGTGGGGAGGGGTTGTCACTCGTCCCGGGTGGCCGCGGGTCCCGGAGCGGCGACGGGCCCGTGGGTGTGAGAAGGAAACGCCGCCGACCCGCCCCTGGCACCGGGAGCCGCTAAAAGCCCCGGGGCCGCCGCGCCGGTACCATGCCCGCCCCGGCCGCCCGTGCCCCCGGTGACTGAAGCGGGGGCCGCGGAGGCAGCGGGGCCCGGCGGAGCTCGGCGGCCGGGATGCCCCGGTGCAGCCGGTTCGCCCTCGGCCTCCTCGGCCTCGCCGCTTTCCTGCTGGCCTCTCCGGTGCTGGGCTGCGGGCCGGGCCGGGGGCCGGTGGGGCGGCGGCGGTTCGGGCGGCGGCAGCTCTCGCCGCTGCTCTACAAGCAGTTCGTGCCCAACGTGCCCGAGCAGACGCTGGGGGCGAGCGGGAAGGCGGAGGGGAAAGTCCTGAGGGGCTCGGAGCGCTTCAGGGAGCTGGTGCCCAACTACAACCCCGACATCATCTTCAAGGACGAGGAGAACACGGGGGCGGACCGGCTCATGACCGAGGTGGGGGCTGAGCCCGGGACGGTCCGGCCGCGCTCCCCGGGGCGCGGGGGCGGCGGGGAGGGGGCGGGAGGGAGCGCCCCGACCGGCCCCTGGTGGCACCGACCGACCCCCGGTGGCACCGACCGGCCCCCGGTAGCCCCGACCGTTACCCGGTGGCCCCGACTCTCCCGGTGCGCGGGGTCCCCTCCCCGGCTTCTCCCGGAGCTTTCCCCCGAGCCCCGGTACCGGTGGCACCGGGTGGGTCGCTGAGGACCCGCGGCGGGGATTAACGGGGAGGGGGCGTCGGGGGCTGCCGGGGATCCCGGGGCTGCCGCTCCCGGTCCGCGGAGCCGCCCCTGCCCGGCCCCGGGGCGGGCCAACGGGGAGGGGGCGGCCCCGGTAGACGTCTCCCGGGGGTCCGGGGCTGCGCCTCGTCCCGCCGGGATGCTCGCCGGCCGTTGCCATGGCGAAGGGCGGCTCCGCGGTCGCCATGGAGACGGGGGATGCTGCGAGTGGTCCAGGCAGCGCCGCGGCTCCCTCGGCCCGGGGCGGCGGGGGCGGCGGAGCCGGGGCGGCGGAGCCCGGCGGGCCGCGGGCACGGAGCCGGCCCGGGGTGCGGGCGGCTGAAAGGGGCCTTTGTGGCCGTGCCGGCATTCCCGGGGCCTGAGGTCAGAGCCGGGCTGGAAGGCGCCTATTGTCGCCGGGCCGGGCCGGGCCGGGCCGGGTGCATTCCTACCCCCCCGTCGCATGCCGGGCCCCCCCCCCGGGCCGGGCAGCCCCGGGACCGGGCCCCGCACTCCCGCCCCCGCTGCCCCACCGCTCCCGGGAGCGGCTTTGTTGCACGGGGAACCGGGGGGCACCGGGGCACGGAGGGACGCCGCGACCTCGCCGGCTGCTGGGGCAGATGGGAGCGGCCTCCATCCCCTGCGCCCCTCATGGGCACCGCCCGAGCCCCCCCCGCTGCCTCCCCCAGCTCGTGGGACCCCCCCCCGTCCCCCTGCAGAGCCCTGCTCTCTGCAGCGTGGGAGCTGCACGCATCCTGCTCTGCTCTGGCAGGCGCCGAGCCCCCCCCCGGTGCTGCTACGGGACGTGGGGCTGGTTCTGCTTGGCTGCACCCCCCAGCTCTGCCCCGTGCCCCCCCCACGGTCAGGTTAATCAGTCACAGCCATGGCCAAGGGGAAGGTGACACCCGGCACCGTCCCGTGCCCTTTCCGCCTGACTGCCCGGGCTCCCCTGCAGGACCCTGGGGCACGTTAACCTTCAACCTGCACCATTCTGGGGGGGGGCAGCTCAGCTGTGCCCCTCTGCAGGCCGAGGGGGGGTCCCATCTGCCCCCCTAGCCAGCAACCCCTTCGGGCTGCCCCCTCCCAAACCCCCACAGCCCCCCAGTGTCCGTCTGTCCGTCCACACTCAGGATGCCCCAGGTAGGGCTGTGGGTGCCACGGGGGGGGTCAGGACTGACCCTGGTGCTTGTCCCGTGTGTCCGCCCCTCCCCGATCCAGCGCTGCAAAGAGCGGGTGAACTCGTTAGCCATCGCGGTGATGAACATGTGGCCGGGGGTGAAGCTGCGGGTGACGGAGGGCTGGGACGAGGACGGGCACCACCTCCCCGACTCGCTGCACTACGAGGGCCGGGCGCTGGACATCACCACCTCCGACCGCGACCGCCACAAGTACGGCATGCTGGCGCGCCTGGCCGTGGAGGCCGGCTTCGACTGGGTCTACTACGAGTCCAAGGCGCACATCCACGTCTCCGTCAGAGCAGGTATGGCACCACGGGGCTGCCAGGGGGCTGCCGTCCCCCTCAGCACCCCAACCTGTGGCCCCCCAACACCCTCTGCCCCCCATTTCCATCCCAGGGCGGCGTGGGATGTAGCCCCCAGCCTGTCCCAGCTCCATTCAGCCACCAGCTTGGCAAAAAATCCTATTCCTCCCCACCCCAAAGTGGCACGGACAGAGCTGTCCCCAGGGCTCGCCTCCCATGGGGGCACAGAGTACGGTGGGGGGGGGTTTAAGACACTTTGGATGCGCCCCCCCCCAGCCCCGCGGCCGCTCCGGCCAGCAGCCCTGGTCCAGGCCAGAAGTGACAATCGACAGAAAGTGAAAGTGGCCGCAAATGTCACCGTCCCCAGCGGCAGGGCCAGGCGGAACAAAGGGCATCAGTGCGGGCCGGACAAAGGGGCCCTGCAGCACCCGCTCAGCCTGGATCCTGCTCACAGGAACCACGGGGGGGGGTGGAGGGGTGTTCAGAAAATATCCGCTTTGTTTCGGGAGGGGGGGAGATTTCGGGTCCGGTCAGAGCAGCTCCGCTCGGGGCCCTTTCCCCTTCTGCTGCTCCCCCCCAGGTGGCCGCGGGGACCCACCGGTGGCGTTCTCCACCCTCCCAGATAACTCCCTGGCCGTGCGCACCGGCGGCTGCTTCCCGGGCCACGCGACGGTGACGCTGCGGAGCGGCGAGCGCCGGGGTTTGGCCGACCTGCGCCGGGGCGACTGGGTGCTGGGCGCCGAGCCCGGCGGCCGCCTGGTGCCCACCGAGGTGCTGCTCTTCCTCCACCGCGACCTGGGCCAACGCGCCTCCTTCGTGGCCATCGAGACGGCCAGCCCGGCTCGCCGGCTGCTCCTCACCCCGTCCCACCTCGTCTTCGCCGCCCGCGGGGCCGCCAACGGCTCGGCCGCCTTCCTGCCCGTCTTCGCCCGCCGCCTGCGCCCGGGGGACGCGGTGCTGGCCCAGGGGGCTGGCGGGCAGGGGCTGCGCCCCGCGCGCGTGCTGAGGGTGTCGCGGGAGGAAGGCGTGGGGGTCTTCGCCCCCCTCACCTCCCACGGGACCCTGCTGGTCAACGGGGTGCTGGCATCCTGCTACGCCGTCCTGGAGAGCCACCGCTGGGCCCACCGCGCTTTCGCCCCCCTGCGCCTCTTCCACGGGCTCCTCTCGCTGCTGCCCGCCCGTGCCGAGGGGGGCAACGGGACGGCACCGGAGGCGGGCGTGCACTGGTACTCGCGCCTGCTCTACCGCCTGGCCTGGGGGGTGCTGGGCCACGAGGCCGTGCAGGCGTAGAGCCCCCCCCCCCAGCCTGCAGGGCTCATGCCGCAGCACCAGGACCAGCACCAGACCCCTCGCACCCATGGGTGCCAAGGAGGAGGCGTGGGGGCCCCCCGGGGAGGTTGGGTGCCCCTCGGCTGGGCACTGCTTGGGGTGAAGTGGGGGGGCACAGTGCAGGGAGCAGGGCTCAGCCCCCTCCCATGTTCTGGGGGCCACCCCGCAGCACTGCTGGGGGGCGTTAGGTGGCCCCCGTGCCCCAGCCCCCCCACCCCGTGTGCTACCCCCGTATTTATTGCTTTATTAACCGCTGCGCCTGGGGATTGGGGCACTGCCCCTGGAGCTGAGAGGTGTCCCTGTCCCCTGCGGTGTCCCCATCACCTGGAGTGTCCCCATCACCCATGGTGTCCCCAACACCTATGGTGTCCCCAACACCCATGGTGTCCCTGTCACCCACAATGTCCCTGTCCCCCACGGTGTCCCCGCACCGCTCGGGGCTGCAGGGCAGGGAGGGGGCCCAGCTCTAACCCGCGCTAACCGCTAACCCGCCCTGCTTGAGAGTTTTATTTTTCTATTTATAAATGTAATATAAACGTCCTCCGACCAGCCCCCCCCCCACTCCCAGACCCCCATCGATCGGGGGGCAGGGGGGGCGAGCGTGCTTTTAACCACTTCTGTCCCCCCCCCGAAAAAAAGAATAATACTATTTAATTGTTTTCGTAAATAAAGAGAAATCTATGGCCCATGCGGAGCTGTGGCTGAGGGGGGGGGCTGGGGGGGTCTCCGGTACCGGGGGGGGGAGGGAAGGTGGGCGCCCTCCCGCGTGTCCCCCGCAGGTGAGCGCCAACCACGTGGCTCAGCCGCTCTCGGCCTTTTTCATGAATGGAGCCGCGGCCGCCCAGGCGCCTGCGCGCGCGCCGCGCCCCGCCCACCCGCCGCCCGCCGCCCAATGGGAGCGCCGAGCGGGCGGTGTTGTGGTCACGCGGCGCGGGAGCGTAGTGGCGGAGGCCACGCCCCCCTCCCTCCCCTCCCGGCTGCTGATTGCGCTGGGTGCCGCGCCCGCCCGCGCCGCTTTTCCTCCCCACGCGTGGCGTGGCGGGGGTCGCGCCCCCAGCCCCGGTACCGCCGGGGGCTCCTCGGGGCCCGCCGCACCGTGGGTCGCTCAAGGGGGGGGCGTGGAGAGGCGTGGAGGGGCGTGGGGCTCAGCCCAAGGCTCCCACGCGTGACGCCGCGTGGGGTGCCCCCCCCTTGGGGGTCGTTACCGGTGGCGTGGGGTCCCGCTCAGCCCGCCCCCCCCCCCACCTCCCGGGCCCGTGTCCTCTCGCAGGGTGCTGTGGGTGCTCGCTCGGGTGTGTGGGGGTGTCACTTCCCGAACCCACGCGTGGGGGCGGTGACGGGGACCCCCCCAGGCCGAATCTCTCGGGTCGTGGAGAGGAAGTTTGCGGAGCTCCACGACCCCACGGGGGGGGGGACACAAGGTGGGAGGGGGCTGCCAGCCTAGGGACAGCCCCTCCCTGGGGACACGCGTGACAAGGACGGACGTGGCCCCGTGCATCGGCACCCACGGTGAAGCCCCCCCTCGGATGGCGGGGGGGGGCTGGGGGCCGCGCTCCCTGCTCGGTTAATTGCCGCTAATTAACGCTAATTGCCCAATTAGAGCTGGGGGGGGTAGGAACTGGGGTATTGGGGGGGGGGCAGGTGCCGGGGTACGGGGGGGGCCGTGCCCAGGAGCTGCCCCCGGGGTACCGGGGGGCGCCCCCCGAGCGGGGCAGCCCCGGGGGCTCCCCGGTGCCGCGGTGACCCCACGGCCACGCGGGTCCGGGACGGAGCCCGCCCCACGCACCCACCCGGGGCGATCCCCGGCAGAAACGGGAACGGAACCGGGTGCAGAACCGGGAGCAGAACCGGGAACGGAACCGGGAACGGAACCGGGACCCCCCCGGTACCGGATCCGCGCCCCCCCCCCCGTCCCGCCCCCCTCCACCCACGTGCGCGCCTCGCGCCCGCCCCGGCAGCGCAGGGGTTAACCCGCGCGGAGGGATCCCTCCCGGCAGCAGCGTGCACTGCGGCCCGCGCCGGCCCTCCCCCAGTGCCGCACCGCCGCGCCCTCCGCGCTCCGTCTCCCTCCGCCCGAAGCCCCCGCCGACAAAGTAGTGCGGGCGCGGCGGCGGCGGCGGCGGCGGCGGCGGCGGCGCCCCCCCCCCCCCCTCAACGCCCCGTTTCCGTTTCCTTTCTCCCTTTTCCTCCTCCGGCAGTCGGCGGCCCCGGTGCGGCGGGCGGGGCGAGCCCTACTTTCCTCTGCAAATGGCCGCACCGGGGAGCGCCTCCCGCCCCGCTGCCCGGGCCCCGGTACCGGAGGCGGCGGCGGCGGCGTAGGGGAGGCCGCGGGTAAGAGAGCGGCGGTGTCGTGGTCCCCCCCCCCCCCCTCCCCCTTATCCCGGTTACCCCCCCCCCCCCCCCCCCCTTCTCGTGTTCCCCTCCCCTCCCGGGGCCGGGCCCCGCGTTTTCCGCTCCCGTTTTCCGCTTCCCCCTTTCCCCCCCGGAAAGTCCCCCCCCCCCCCCCCCCCTCCTCCTCCTCCTCCTCCTCCTCCTCTTCCTCCTCCTCCTCCCCCCCCCCAATTCCGCCGTTCTCCCGTTTCAACCCCCTCCCCCCCCCCCCCTCCTCCAACTCGGGGGTTTGGGGGTGAAAAAGGAGAAAAAAAAAAAAAGAAAAAAAACAAAAAAAAAAAAAGGAGCCCCGGGAGCTGCCCCCCCCCCTTTGTGTGAGCCGTGAGGTGGGGGGGGGAAGAGGAGAAGGAGGAGGGAACCGGGGGTCGTTGTGTGACCCCCCCCCCAAAAAAAAAAATCTATCCCCCCCCTCCGGTTCCCGGGGCAGGCTCCCGGGGATGCCCGGGCCTGGAAAGGCCTCGGGTTGGCGGGGGGGGGGGGGCCGCCGCCGAGCCGCCGCCGCCTGAGCTTGAGAGGAACGGGCCCGGTAGGCCGCGGGGGGGGGGGGGGGGGGCGGCCGGGGCCTGGCGTTACCGGGGGGGGGTCGGGGGGGCTTGGGATACCGGGAGGGGGTGGGGGGGGAACCGGGAAGGGGTCCGGAGGGGAGCGGGGGGGGTCTCAAGGCGCTGCCCCCCCCCCCCCCCCCCCCCTCCAAGCACACCGGATCCGGTGCCCGCTGCACGCCGGGGATCTTCCGGGCAGCGCGCGGCCCCCCCCCCCCCCCCCCCAAGATTTACCGGGGGGGGGGACGGGAACTGGGGTTTGACCCTCCCCCCCCATCCCCCTCCGTGCTCCTAGCACCCGGTGGAGCCCCCCCACCCCGAAAAAACCGGGCCTCGGTGCGCAGCCGCGGTGGGGCCTAACCGGGATGGGGGGGGGGGGGGCTCGGTTTCGGGTCTCCGGTTCCCCGGTGGGGGGGTGGGGGGGGGGTCCGGTATGGAGCTGGGGGGGGGGGAACGTTCCCAACCGTGCCCCCCCCCCCCCCCCTCCTCCGGTTCCCGGGGTCGTGCTCCCGGTGCGCGGTGGGGTCCGAGGGAAGCCCCCCCCCCCGAGGGGGGGTGGTCCTGGGCGGGGGGGGCGCGTGGGAAATCCTTTACCGTGGGGGGGGGCACGGTTCTTTACCGTCCCCCCCCTTTCCCCCCGCGTGTCTCGCCCTCGTGGTCCTGGGGGGGCTCAACCGGATCCCCCCCCACCCCCCCCTTCCTGGGAAACTGAGGCACGGGGGGGGTGGTTCTGGGGGGGCGGTGTCGGGGTGTCGGTGTCCTCCCATTCCCGCTGTGCCCCCCCCGGTCTGTCCCCGTGCCCCCCCCCCCCCCATGTTTTAATGTAGGCACCGGGGGGGGGGCATTGATTCATGGAGCCCATGGGTCCGCGTCCCTGCTGGGGGGGGGTATTTTGGGGGGGGGGAGGGCCCTGGGGGGGGTTTGGTGATCCCTGCACCCGGGGGGGGGCCACATGGGGGTTGTCCCCCCCCTTCCCTGGGGTTTAATTGGGATCCACGTGGCCTCGGCGGTGGGGAATGAGCTGCCCCAGATACGTGGGGCTGCCCCGCTCGCCCCCCCCCAGGCATCCTGCGGCGTGTCCCGGGGGGGGGACGACACCCGGGGGGGGGCCTCACGGTGCTGGGGCGGGGGGGAGCGGGCTTGTAGGGTGTGGGGTCTTAGAGACCCCCCCCCATGGGGAACGGGAACGTGGTTCTGGGTGCTGGGCTGAGCCCCTTTGTGCGGGCTTTGGGGCTGAGGGGGGGGCACCTGAAGGTCCGGGGGGGGCACCCAAAGGGCTGGGGGGGGCACCCAAGGGGGTCTGCGCCCCCACTCACGGCTCTCGTGCCCCCGCAGCCGCGCGCCTCTCCGGAGGGCCGCAGGAGGCAGGATGGACGAGCAGAAAGCGCCCGGCGAGGACAAGGACGCGGACGCGCCAGGTGAGCAGGGTCCTTTTTTTTTTTTTTTTATTTTTGGGGGGGTTTCTGGTGCTTTCTGACCCCCCCCCCCCCCGGTGTTGGGGCTCATCCCGACGGGCCGCTGAGGGGTCACCTTCCCCGCAGCCGACGCGGCCGCGCCCTCGGAGGAGATGGGCAGCGCCGAGGGGGACCCCCTGAAACCCCCCGAAGGAGCCTCCGCGGGGCCGGGGCTGGAGAGCGCGGACACCGGGGGAGCTGCTCCCCAGGCCGGCAGGTGAGGATTTGGGGGGGGGGGGGGGCTCGGGGGCGGCCTGGAGCCTTTTTGGGGGGGCTTCTGCACGTCCCCAACGACGCCTTCTGTCCCCCCCCCCCTCGCAGCGCGCCAGCCCGCCGCTGCGCCCTCTGCAACTGTGGGGACTGGAGCCTGCACGGGCAGCGGGAGCTGCAGCGCTTCGAGCCGGAGCCCGACTGGCCCGAGCGACTGCGGGGGGGGCTCGAGCCCCCCGAGGGTCCCGGCGAAGCCCCCCGGGAGCTGGAGCCGGCGGCCGATGACCTGGCGCAGGTTGGGTTCTCCGAGCGAGTGTCCGTGGCACAGCTCTTCGAGCCGACGGGTGAGTGGGGGCCCCGTGGGGGATCCCTCATCCCGTGGGGGGGCCCCGTGGGGGTCCCAAATCCCTGTGGGGGGTCCCAAAGCCCCTTGGGGGTCCCAGTCCCGTGGGGATTCCGGTTCCTGACGCCCCCTCCCCGCAGGGCACTGCTGGGTTCACCGCTGGTGCGCAGCCTGGTCCGCCGGCGTGGAGCGTGCCGCGGGGGGGCTGGCCGGCGTGGGCAGAGCTGTTTTCTCAGGGATCTCACAGGTGAGCGGCTCTCAGAGAGGGATCGGGGGATACAGGGGGGGGCGCAGAATGTCCCCCCACCCCCAGTCCTCAGCCCTGACCCCGCCGGGCTGCTCCCCCTTTCCAGAAATGTGAACACTGTCGGCGGAGGGGGGCCACCATCCCGTGCCGGGCGGCCGGCTGCCCCCGGCTCTACCACTTCCCCTGCGCCGCCGCCAGCGGCTCCTTCCAGTCCATGAAGACTTTTCGGCTCCTGTGTCCCGAGCACGTGGCCGAGGCAGCGCAGATGGGTGCGTGCGGGCCGGGATCGCCAGCCCCCGAGTGCTGGGTCCCTGCTCCCGAGGGGACGCGGAAGCACGGAGGGGGGGGTGGTTTGATAGCTGGGGGCGGGGGTCCTGACTCCCTTTTCTCGCACGCAGAGGACGCCCGGTGCGTGGTGTGCGACGGGCTGGGCGACGCACGGGACCTGCTGTTCTGCACCAGCTGCGGGCAGCACTACCACGGCGCCTGCCTGGACATCGCGCTCACGCCCCGCACGCGCTCGGGCTGGCAGTGCCCCGACTGCAAAGTGTGCCAGACCTGCAGGTGGGTGAGCCCGGCTCCCCGTGAGCCACCAGGGAGACACGCAGGAGGACGGTTCTCACCTTCTTTTCTCACCTTTTTTCACCTTTTCTTTTTTTTTTTTTTTCCCCCTCCTCGTGCCCCGCAGGCAGCCCGGCGAGGACTCCAAGATGCTGGTGTGCGAGGCGTGCGACAAGGGCTACCACACCTTCTGCATGGAGCCGGCCATCGAGGGCGTCCCCGCCGACTCCTGGAAGTGCAAGGTGCGCCCCCCCCTTACCCCCTTCTCTTCTTTGGGGAGCTCTGGGGGGTGCCCCAGCTTTGACGCCCCTCTGCCCCCCCCTCAGAACTGCAGGGTGTGCTCAGATTGCGGCCGGCGCCCGCCGGAGCTCGACCCCGGCTGCCAGTGGCACCGGAGCTACTCGGTGTGCGAGGGCTGCCAGCAGCGGCGCGGCACGGAGGGAGCCTGCGGGGCGCAGGGACGAGCCCCCCCACCGGACCCCACGGCCCAGGAGTGAGTTGGGATGCGCTGGGGGGCATGGGGGGGGAGCGGGTGGGCACCCCCTTTGGTAAAAAAAAAGGGGAGCTGCTGGGCTGGGAGGACCCTAGGGTGGCTGCAGCCCCGCTCCCCTCACCGAGTGTCCCCCCCCCCCCACGTCCAGGTTGGTGGCCCCCGATCGCAGCGGGCTGGCGGAGGTGCCCGTGCCCCCAGCTGAGCCTGAGGGGAGCAACGAGGAGCTGCAGCCGGGGGGGGACCCTGAGGTGGCACCCCCAGGCCCCGAAAAGTTGCCCCCCGACGAGCTGCCCCCCGATGAGCCACCCCTTGAGAAGAGGCCCCCCGACGAGGCGCCCCCCGAAGAGCTGCCCCTCAAGAAGGTGCCCCCCGATGAGCCGCCACCCCTTGAAGAGCTGCCCCTCGAGAAGACCCCCCCCGAAGAGCTGCCCCTCGAGAAGACGCCCCCTAAAGAGCCGCCCCCCGAAGAGCTGCCCCTCGATGTGCGCCCCCCGGAGGAGCTGCCTCCTTGCGTGCTGCCCCCCGACGAGCCCCCACCTGACGAACTGCCCCTGGAGAGGTCGCCCCTTGTCGAGGCGCCCCCCAACGAGATGCCCCTTGACGAGGCGCCCCCCGACGAGCTGCCCCCCAGCCAGCTGCCCCTCGCCGTGCCACCTCTGGAGGAGCTGCCCCCCGACAAACCCCCGCTTGCCAAGTCGCCCCCTAACGAGCTGCCCCTGGACAAATCGCCCCCCGACGAGCAGCCCCCCGATGAGCCAGCCCTCGACGAGCCTCCCCCCGTTGAGCAGCCCCCCGATGAGCAGCCCCCCGACGAGCTGCCCCCCAGCAAGCCTCCCGTTGATGAGCTGCCCCCCGAGGAGCCCCCGCTGGACGAGCAGCCCCCCAGTGAGCTGCCCCTCGACCTGCAGCCCCCCGAGGAGCCGCCCCGCAGCGAGCAGCCCGTTGATGAGCTGCCCCCTAACGAACCAGCCCTCGAGGAGCTGCTCCCCGACAAGCCTCTCCTCGAGGAGCTGCCCCCCCCTGAAGATCTACGCCCCGCCGAGCCGCTCCCCAGCGAGCTGTCCCCCGAGGAAGACCCCAAACCACCAGGTAAATGGGGACCCCTGTGCCCACCCCGTTTCCCGTGCCCGTGGGGGTCCCACGCTTGGGTCTCCCCCTCGTCCCATTGCCTGTCCGTGTGCTTTGCTGCCCTTCTGGGGGTGCAGGGGGTGAGGGGACCCCTGTGGCCCCCCTCCCTGACCCTTTCCCCGTCCCGCAGGTCTCCTCCCCGAGGTGGCAGTGGCAGAGGAAGCTCCTGCCCTGGCCCCGGAGGTGCCCTCGGAAGAGGAGATGGAGCTGGAGCCCGAGCCCTTGCTGCTCCCCGAGGCCGCCCCTCCGCCCCCTGCTCCCCCAGGTGGGTTTGGGGACACGGAGGTCATAGCGGGGGGGGGTCTCTGCTGCGGGCTACGTCACCGTCCCCTCCTCTGTGCCCCCCCAGATCTCTGTGCTGTGTCACCCGCTCGCCCCCCAGAGCCCTCGCCCCACGCTAAGGAGGAGGAGGAGGTGCCCGAGCCCCCCGGCAGCCCCGGCACTGCCATGGACACGGAGCCCCCCGGCTCCCCGCCACCCCCCCTGGGCTCCCCCGCCTGCACCCCGGCCCCCGCCGAGCCCCCCGAGGACGAGGAGATGGAGACGGGCGGCGGTGAGGGGGGGTCACCGAGCAGCCCCCCCGGAGACGGCCCCCACATCAGCCCGGCCCCAGAACTGGGGCCCTTCCCGGGCCTGCCTGAGGAAGAGGAGGAGGAGGAGGAAGAAGCGCCCAGACTGGAGCGGGAGGGCACCAGCGGGAGCTCCCCACCGCTGAGCGAGGAGGACGGGCTGGAGGAAGGCCGGGCTGGGGGGGACCCCGAATCCAAAGGGTCCCCCCTGCTCCTGGAGCCGGAAGAATTGGGCCCCGAGACCCCCATGGAAGTGTGCCCGGCGGGGGAGAAGCTGCTGGAGCGCGGCGACGAGGGGGGTCCCGAGCCCCCCGCCCTGCGCCCCCGGCCCGATATCCTCAACGAGATCTCCAACCTGAGCCAGGGGGACACCAGCAGCAGCTTCCCAGGCTCCGAGCCCCTGCTGGGCTCGCCGGACCCCGAAGGGGGGGGGTCGCTGTCCCTCGAGCTGGGGCTGGCCTCGGCCGACGCCAGCCTGCAGA
Organism: Netta rufina; assembly: GCF_964035555.1. NCBI lineage: Eukaryota > Metazoa > Chordata > Aves > Anseriformes > Anatidae > Netta > Netta rufina. Next base: position 547,371 of record NC_140154.1, read on the forward strand.
AGGAGGACGCGGGGTCGCTGCCGCTGGGCGCCGAGACCGACGACTCGCTGCTCTTCGAGCCGGCCGCCAAAGGGGACGGGGACAAGAGCCGCCGGCGCAGCTCCCCGGGGCGCTCCCGTGTCAAGCAGGTACGGGGGGGGGGGGACACCCAACCCAACCCCACCCCGCTGGGGTTGTGCCCCCCTTCCCCAGGTTGCCCCCAGTAGGCGAGGGCCGCGTGCGCGCGATGGGGTGGGACGGGGGCCGTGCCCCGATGCTGCCTCTGCCCCAGCCGGGATGCGTGGGGAGGTGGTGGTGGTGGTGGGGGGGGGGGGGGTTTGGCCGGGTCGCCCCCCAGCTTTGCTGTAACCCCCCCCTCCCCTCTCCCCTTGGCCCTAGGGTCGCAGCAGCAGCTTCCCCGGGCGGAGGCGCCCCCGAGGTGGGTCCCACGGGGGCCGGGGCCGGGGCCGTGCGCGCCTGAAGTCGACCACCTCGTCCGTTGACACCCTAGCAGTAAGGCCGGGCTGGGGGCAGAGGCCGGGGGAAGGTTGGGGGGGCCCGGGGGTGTCCCCGAGCTGTTAGGTGGCAGGGCTGAGAGCGAGAGTCCCCCCCCCCCCTCACCTCCGTCCCCATCCCCAGCACCCCAATCCCTTGGAAAGGCTCGGGAAGCCTCGGGCCGATGGGTGGGCAGGGGTCCTGGGGGGGTCTTCCTGGGGCTGCGCTGCAGAGTTGGGGGCTTCACCCCCCCGGGGAGGGGCTGGCTTGCAGGGGGCTGCTGCTCTCGGATGTTCTCGTGCACCCCATTTTAGCACCAGGTTGTGGCCAGCGCTCCCCAAGCTGTGTGGCAAGCTGGGGGGGGCCCTGGCCCCGAGCCCCCCAGCTTTGCCCCTTGCCCTGAGCCCCCCCCTCCCCGCTCTACCCACAGCTCGCCGACGTGGAGAGCTCGCCCAGCAAGGAGGAAGATGAGGATGACGATGACACGATGCAGAACACGGTCGTCCTCTTCTCCAACACCGACAAGTTTGTGCTCATGCAGGTAACGGGGGCGCTGCGGGATGAGGGGATGGGTGCCTGTCCCCGTTGTCCCACCCCCTCCCCAAATTCCTCTCACGGCCCCCCCTCCCGCAGGACATGTGCGTGGTGTGCGGCAGCTTCGGGCGCGGGGCCGAGGGGCACCTCCTGGCCTGCTCCCAGTGTTCCCAGTGCTACCACCCCTACTGCGTCAACAGCAAGGTGAGGACGGCTGCGTGTCCCCCCCCCACGCAGGGCTGTGCCCCCTGGGGAGCTCGGGCTGGGAGCTTTTGGGGTGTGCAAACAGGGTGACGTTGGGCACGTCCTCGTGGATGTGTTGCCCCATGCTTTGGGGCGTCCCCCGTGGCTGTGCCACCCCCGGGACCCCCGTGGCCGCGCCGAGGCTCACGTGGCCACCCTCCCACCCCCCCAGATCACGAAGGTGATGCTGCTGAAGGGCTGGCGCTGCGTGGAGTGCATCGTCTGCGAGGTGTGCGGCAAAGCCTCCGACCCCTCCCGGCTCCTGCTCTGCGACGACTGCGACATCAGCTACCACACCTACTGCCTGGACCCGCCGCTGCAGACCGTGCCCAAGGGGGGCTGGAAGTGCAAATGGTGCTTGGGGTGGGGGAGAGCCCTGGGGAGCCTTTTCGGGGGTGATAAGGGGCTGGTGCTGAGCCTTTTGCCCCCCCCCCTCCAGGTGCGTGTGCTGCGTGCAGTGCGGGGCGGCTTCCCCCGGCTTCCACTGCGAGTGGCAGAACAACTACACGCACTGCGCGCCCTGCGCCAGCCTCGTCGTCTGCCCCTTCTGCCGCGAGAAGTACGTGGAGGACGACCTGCTCATCCAGTGCCGGCACTGCGATCGGTGAGCCCCAGGGCTTGGGAAGGGGGGGCTGCAGCCCCCTCGGTCGCCGCACGCACCGAGGGCTCACGGTGGTGCTTGGGTTCCGTGCGCCTCGGCCAAATTTTGGTGCTGCGCAGGTTCGGGCTCTCTCTGAGCGTCCAGCGGTGTTGTTGGGGTCTCGCCCCAAAGATTTCTGCTCTTGGGGTGGTTTTTGGGTTCTGCGTGGGGCAGCAGGCCCTGCTCAGGGCCATCCCGACGGGGGCAGCTTGGGGTTTTTTTTTGTGGATCTGGGGTTTTGTGGGGTGATCGGGGCACGTGATGGGTCCCCGCTGTCCGCAGGTGGCTGCACGCGGCGTGCGACAGCCTCTTCACGGAGGAGGAGGTGGAGCAGGCGGCGGATGAAGGCTTCGACTGCAGCGCCTGCCAGCCCTACGTGGTCAAACCAGCCGGTGAGCACCCGGGGAGGGGGACCCTGTGAGGTTTGGGGTCTTCTGTGAGATTTAGGGGCTGCGGGGCAGCGCGGCCTCACCTCCGTGCCTGCTTTTCCCCTGCAGTGCCCGCGCCTCCCTCGGAGATCTCCGCCAAGGCCAAGGAGCCAGGTACACACGGTGCCATGCTCGGTGCTGCCGGCTTCCGGGGACCTTCCTGGCACCGGTCACGCACCCAGCACCCGTTTTTGTCCCCGCAGAGCCCCAATATTTTCGCTTCGAGGGCGTGTGGCTGACGGAGACGGGCATGGCGGTGCTGCGCAACCTCTCCATGTCGCCCCTGCACAAGCGGCGGCAGCGCAAGGGGCGCCTGGGCACCCTAAATGGGGAGGGGGGGCTGGAGGGGGGAGACCCCCTGGGCCCCGACGACAAGAAGGACGGCGACCTGGACGCCGACGAGCTGCTGAAGGCCGAAGGTGTGTTTTCGGGGAGGGGGTGAGCCGGGGAGAGGGGTTTTTTGGGGGGCACCCTGCTGACGCTGCTCCCATTTCGGCAGTGGGGGTCGAGCACATGGAGTGCGAAATCAAACTGGAGGCACTGGCCAGCCCCGACCGGGACGTGGGGGCCGACGTGGACTCGGGGAAGGGGCTGGAGGACCCCGACGAGTGCAAGAAGAGGAAGCGCAAACCCTACCGGCCGGGTGAGTGCTGCCCACAGCCGCTGCCCCCGTAGCCGGGCTGCCCTGGAGCTGCTGTGACCCCCCCCTCACCTCCTGTTCTGCCCCCCCCCCCAGGCATCGTGGCTTCATGGTGCGACAGCGCAAGTCCCACACGCGCCTGAAGAAGGTCCCGGCGGTGCTGGCTGAAGTGGGGCGCGAGGGGCTGAGCGCCGAGGGGCACCCCGAGGACGGTAGGGACCCCAAAAGCCCCTTCCTTGTGTCCCCGTCCCATTTGGGGTGGCCCCAGGGGATAGAAAGGGCCAGGAGGGGTGCGCCCAGGCGGTGGGGCTGTGCTCGAGCCCTTCCTGCAGCACGAGGACAGCCCCGAGCTCCTTCGTGGAGGGGAATTTAATGGGATTGCCGTTTGTAGGGACTCCTGGGGACCTCCCCACAGAGGGCAGCCTGGATCCGGGCTCGGCAGAGGGGGACGAGAAGAAGAAGCGCCGGGGGAGGAAGAAGAGCAAGCTGGAGGACATGTTCCCCCCGTACCTGCAGGTGGGGGGGCGAGGGACAAAGGGCATGGGGGGGGACACCGTGCTGGGTGGGGTGGAGGCGAGGGGATGGCAGCGGGGACACGGTGACACCGACTTCTCCTCTTCCTCCTCCTCCTCCTCCTCGGCCAGGAGGCGTTTTTTGGGAAGGCGCTGATGGACCTGAGCAGGAAGGCGCTGCTGACGGCGGGCGGCGTGGGGGACGGCGCCGCGCGCCCCTCCCTGGGCCAGGGAGCCCCCCGGCACAAAGGGGATCCCAGCATGGCCGGGGCGCTGCAGGGAGCCCCCCCTGACAGGAGGGACCCCCCCGTGCACCCCAGAGGTGAGCAGGGAGCGACGGGAGCCCCAGCCCTGGTGGCGGGGGTGTTATTGGGGAGGGGGGGGGGTCACTGGGTTATAGGGACCCGCTGTGGGCACCGGGGGGGTGTCAGGGGGCACTGGGGGGGGTTCAGGGGGCACCAGGGGGGGTCACCCCCCCTCCTTGCCAGGCAGCCTGGCCCTGCTGAAGCCTGGTGCTTGGCAGGGGACGACAGCACCGACGGCAGCGCCACAGCCCCCGATGATGATGGCAAGGACGACGCAAAGGCCGAGGACCTGGGTGAGCCCTGGGACCCCCCTGGGACCCCCCCGGACCCCCTCATCCTTGGCCAGGGCTCATTAGGAGCCTCCCGAGGCCTTCGAGGAGCAGCTTAGAACTCTAGGCAGGGTGGAAAGAGGTGACCCCAAGTGGTGCTTTGTGTGCCCTGGGGGTCTGGGGGCTGCTGTCTGCCCAATGGGTCTGGGGGCTGCGGGGGGGTCATGGGGGAAGACACCCAGACCAGCTGCTGAGGGCGTCACACTCACTGCTCCCTGCAGGGACTGACGACCCCAAGAACTCCCCAGACCCCGGGGACGCTGAGAAGCCGGCCACCCCCGGGGAGGGCGCGCTGAGCTCCGACCTCGACAAGATCCCCACGGAAGGTGAGGGTCCCCCAAGGTCCCCCCAAGGTCCCCCATCACCGCTGGGGGTCAGGGGGCCAGGACACCCCCCCCATTCCTTGCCCAGCTCCTGGCAGTGGTGCTCAGCTCCCTCTTGTCCTCCCGCAGAGCTGCCCAAGATGGAGAGCAAGGACGTGCAGCAGCTCTTCAAGGACGTGCTGGGCTCGGCCGAGCGCGCGGAGCAGCCCCTGAACTGCGTGGCGCCGGGGATGGAGGCCGGGGGTGCGGGGCAGGACCCCAGCCGGGCGCAGCGACCGTTCCTGCCGGGAGACCTCCAGCTGCCGGGGCAGGGTGGGTGGAAGCAGCAGAGCCCCGAGCCCCGGGGAAGTCCCGGTGGGTGCAGGAGGGGGGCAGTTCTCTCCCTTTGCCTTGGGAAAGCTGCCGTGTGCCGCGTCTTCCTCCCCGCTTTGTTCCCCCAACGGGAGCAGTGGCTGCAGCCCAGCAAAGGGCTCAGGCTCCTGGGTCTTCCTCCTTGCTCTGGGAAGGGGCGCAAAAGCTTTTGGGGGGCGCGTGGGGGGGGCTTGTACTGCTAAAGGCTGATCAAGGGGGCTCGAGGCCGTGCTCTGCCTGCAATGTGACCCTCTCCTTCCATCGCAGGGAGCGTTTCCCTGGGCTCTCTCTCTGGAGCTGTCTCCTTGGAGTCGTATTCGGGAGTCTGCCAGTCCCCGTTCCTCGATAACCGGTGAGTGGCTGGCTGGGGGGGGGCCGAGGTTGGCTCCTCAAGCAGAACTGAACACCCAGGGCTCCCTTTTTCCCTGTGACACCCTGTGCCCGCCCACCCCCCCAGGGAGCGGAGCGGCTTCTTCAGCCCGGATCACTGCGAGCCCGAGAGCCCCTGGGCCAGCAGCTCGGCCACCACCACCCCCTCGACCCCCACGACGCCCACGACGGAGGGCGAGGGCGACGGGCTGTCCTACAACCAGCGCAGCCTGCAGCGCTGGGAGAAGGACGAGGAGCTCGGCGAGCTCTCCACCATCTCCCCCGTGCTCTACGCCAACATGAACTTCCCCAACCTCAAGCAGGATTATCCAGGTAGGGCTCTGGAGGGGTTTTGGGGGCCGGGGGGAGGGAGGATGGAGTTGTTTCCTGGATTAAAAAGGGATCCCAGGGTTTGGGGTGGGCTCCTGGGGTGTGGGCTGACGCTGACTTTCTCCTCCTCTCGTGCCCTCTGCTGCTACCGGACTCCCAGACTGGTCGAGCCGCTGCAAGCAGATCATGAAGCTCTGGAGGAAGGTCCCCGCCACGGACAAAGCCCCCTATTTGGTGAGTGCTGGGGGATAACGGGGGGGGGGGGGGGGGGGGCACGGGGGGCTCCCCGGGGCTGCGAGTCAGCTGCCTTCGTGTTTTCGTTAGCAAAAGGCCAAAGATAACCGGGCGGCTCATCGCATCAACAAGGTGCAGAAGGTACGTGCTGGGGCGAGAGGTGCCCGGCGGCCCCGTCCTAGCCCGGGGGGGTGGGTTGGAAACCCGGCACCCCCCCCCCACCTCCTTGCCCCGTTAGCCCCTTCCCCAGCCCGCAGGGAGGGTCGGCGTGCTGCGTCCCCACGGCCCTGACGGCCGGGCTCTCTCTGCAGCAGGCCGAGAGCCAGATCAACAAGCAGACCAAAGGGGAGGGACTGCGCAAGCCGGAGAGGCCCTCGCTGCACCTACGGATCCCGGTGCCGCCGGGGACACAGCCCGTCTACATCGGCAGCCCCCCCGCCGCGGGCGAGGGCTTCCTGAAGCCCCCCTCGGGGGCCGCCGGGGGGCCGGAATCGCCCAGCGAGCTCTTCCTCAAGCTCCCCCCCCAGTCCCCTGCCCAAGTGCCTTCGCACGACCCCTACGGCGCGGCCCCCGCCTACGCGCTGGAGCCCCGCTTCCCCTCGCCCCTGGGCCAGAGCCCCACGGCGGGCGCTGCCTTCCAGCCCTTCCCCGCTCAGCCCCTCGCCGGTCCCCGCACTCTCCCCGGTTCCCAGCCCCCCGACTTCCACCCCACGCCCCCCGGTACCCCTCGGCACCAACCCGGCACCCCCGACCCTTTCCTGAAGCCCCGGTGCCCCTCCTTGGACAACCTCTCGGTGCCGGGGAGCCCCAGTGCCCGCCCTCCCGAGGCCCTGCTCTCGCCCCTGCCTTTCGGGGAGCAGAAGAAGGGCCTGGAGGTAAAGAAGGAGGAGGGAGGGGGGAACCTGGGGGTCTGCTCGCCCGGCTACGCGCCCACCATGGGCTACGGGGACTCCCCGGGCGGCCCCCACCTCTCCGCTGCGGAGCTGAAGGCGGCCGACGTCTTCAAAGCCCCCCTGACCCCGCGGGTTTCTCAGGTAGAGCCGCAGAGCCCGGGGCTGGGGCACCGACCCCAAGACCCCCATCCCTTGGCCCCCTCGCCCCCCAGCCACCCCGACCTCTACCGCCAGTCGCCCTACCCTGACCCCTACGCGCAGCCCCCGCTGACGCCCCGGCCGCAGCCCCCTCCCGAGGGCTGCTGCGCCCTCCCGCCGCGCTCCCTGCCCTCCGAGCCCTTCTCCCGCGTCCCCGCCAGCCCCCAGTCCCAATCCAGCTCCCAGTCCCCCCTCACACCCCGGCCGCTCTCCAACGAAGCCTTTTGCCAGTCGCCCGTCACCCCTCGCTTCCAGTCCCCTGACCCTTACTCCCAGCCCCCTTCCCGGCCCCAATCCCGGGATCCCTTCACCCCCCTGCACAAACCACCCCGACCCCAAATGCCGGAGCCGGGCTTCAAGTCGGTGCCCCTCTCGCACAGCCCGGCAGCCGGCGGTGGGGGTTTTGGGACCACCCCAGCGGGTGAGCCCCACACCAAGGTGCCGGGTGGGCAGCAGCAGCAGCAGCCCCCCTTCGCCCGTTCCCCCGGCGCCAGCGTCTTCCCGGGCAGCCAGCCCCCCATGCGCTTCACCTTTCCCCCGGCCGTTTCGGAGCCGCTCAAGGGTTCCCCGTCCCACCAGCCCCACGGGATCAACAGCCATTTTGTCCCCGGCAAGCCCCAGAGCTCAGCCTACGCCTCGTCCCCCGGTTTCCACCAGGCCGGCAGCCCCTTGGGGCCGGGCTCCGGGGCTGCCGACACCACCTACAGCCTCTCGCCCCTCCGGCCGCCCTCGGTGCTGCCCCAGCAGCCCCCAGCGCCCCCCCAGCAGCCGGATGCCACCATCGCCTTCCTGCCCCGAGCCGCCCTGGGGGCTGATAAGAGGGAGGAGGCGGCTGCGGGGCTCACGGCACCCCCAAACCGGGACCTGGCCGAGCTGCCCGGCGGCCAGGACGGGGCCATGGCCACCATGAGCCAGTCGGAGCTGGAGAAGCAGAGGCAGGTGAGGGCTCGCCAGGGGGTCGCGTGGGATCCGGCTGGGTTTGGGATGGGCTGCGAGGGAGGAACGTGGGGCGTCGCAGTTGGTAACGGGATCAAAAAGCCCAGCTCCACGTTTGTTACCCCTCCAGAGCCGCGAAGGGAACACGGGCACGGGGCTGGGGGCAGCAGCCAAAGCTCTGCGTTGGTTTGTCCCCCGGCTCGGGGCCAGCAGGGTCTTGCTCCGTGCCCCGTGCTCGCTCCTAATTCTCTGCTTCTCCCAGCGCCAGCGGCTCCGCGAGCTGCTCATCCGCCAGCAGATCCAGCGCAACAGCCTGCGGCAGGAGAAGGAGAGCGCGGCGGCCGCTGCCACCCCCTCGCCCGCGGGCTGGGCCCCCGAGGCCGGCAGCCAGAGCTTCGAGCTGAGCCGCGGCATGGGCGCCTACCAGCCGGCACAGGTAAGGGGGCACGGGGACACGGCCCGGCTCGGGATTTGGGATGGACTGACAGCCACGGTGACGTTGTGCCCTTTTCTTTTAGGATAAGGGTCTTTTGGGGTCGTTGGCCACCGCGGCTGGCAGCGGGAAGCTGCCCGGCTCGGTCATGGTGCAGGCGGCGTTCCCGCAGGACGAGCGGCTCTCGCGGCCCCCGCCGGCTGCCACCCCGGCTGCCCTGGACATCAATGGGAGGTGAGCGCCCCGCACGCGGGTCAGAAACAAGCAGGACAAAAGGGCCGTGTGCCCCCCCAGCTCCTGCTCACGGGACTCGTTTTGGAGGGATGGGGTAGCTGTGCATCCACAGGATGCAGCTGGAGGGGATCGGGACACTGCGGGGTGCCCCGTGCACAAAGGGTTGGGGTCAGGGCAGTGCCGAGCTGCCCCCCCTGACACCACGGTGTCTTGCAGGGCGGCAGTGGGGCCCCCCCAGGCCTTTTACCCTCGTGGGGTCTTCCCGGCGCCGTCCCCGCAGCAGCACCTCTGGCAGCAACAGCAGCAGCAGCAGCAGGCAGCCGCGGCCCTGCGGCTCCCCGTCACCTCCCGCTTCGCCCCCCCAGCCGCCGGCACCCCCGTGGGCAACCTGGGCGCCCGCCTGCCAGCCCCCGCCGAGCCGGTGCCCGCTTCGCCCGGCACCCTGGGCGCACCCTTCATCGAGCTGCGGCACAACGTGCAGAAGGGACCTGGGGGGGTCGTGGGCTCCCCTTTTGCTCCCCAGCCTCCCCGGCCTCGCTTTTTCCTGCCCGGGGAGGAGGGCGCCCCGCAGCCCCTCTGCGCCCCCGCCATGCCCATGCAGGCGCTCCCCGCCCCGGCACTGCAGCCCCAGAAGATGCCGGTGCCTCTGCCGCCCGCTTCGCCGCAAGGCGCCGAGATGAGCAACAGCCACCACCAGCTGCACGCCAAAGCGGTGCCCCCCGTGCCGCTGCCCACCCCCAGCCTGGAGCTGCAGCACGTCCCCCCGCGCCCGCTCTCCTCCAGCTCTGCCCTGCGCCCCGAGGGTCCCAAGGAAAGCCCCGCGCCGGCTCCGGCCCCGGGCAAGAGCCAACTGAGCCTGGAGGGCGGGCGGCTGCCCTGCGAGGTGCCGGTGGAGCCCGATTTGGACGACGACTTCGGCTCCCACAAGGACCTGGAAGACGACGACGATTTGGCAAATCTGAGCCTGGATCCGGACGTGGCCAAAGGGGACGATGATTTGGGCAACCTGGACAGCCTGGAGACGGCCGACCCCCACCTGGACGACCTGCTGAACGGCGACGAGTTCGACCTGCTGGCCTACACCGACCCCGAGCTGGACACGGGTGACAAGAAGGACATCTTCAACGAGCACCTGCGCCTGGTTGAGTCGGCCAACGAGAAGGCCGAGCGCGAGGCCCAGCTCAAGACGGAGCCGGCGGGACCCAGCTTGAAGCTCCCCGATCCCGGCGATGGCAAAGACCCGGCCCCGTCGGCGGAGAACCAGGAGGTGCCCAAGGAAGGGCTGGTGCCGGGGGTGGGCTTGGGGCCAGCTCCCTGCCCGCCTGGCACCGCACTGGCACCCGAGCCAGCCTTCAAGGCGCAGGGTTTGGAGGCGAAGGCGCTGCCCACCGACGTCAAGCCCAAGCTGGAGGAAGGCTGCCTGAAGACATCGCCCTGCCAGTTCACCGCCGGTGGCCCCGAGCGGCTCCCAGTCCCCGTCAAGTCGGAGGCCCTGCAGGGCACGGATAAGATCTCTGCCTCTTTGGGGCTGACCATCAAGCCCGGCCAGACCCTCCTGAGCCCCGGCGCCGGCCCTGCTCGCCTCGGCATGACTCACTTCCCAAACAGTGGCTCTGTGCTGGAGAAGGACCCTTATGCTGGCCCTGGCCGCGGGCTGGCCCCTGCCCAGCTGGGCAGCCAGAGCAACCCTTTGCTGGAGAAGTTTGAGCTCGACAGCAGGGCGCTGGGCTTGGGCAGCGCCCGGCACTCGCCAGCCGATGACCTGGATAAAATGGAGAGCTCTCTGGTGGCCAGCGAGCTGCCGCTGCTCATCGAGGACCTGCTGGAGCACGAGAAGAAGGAGCTGCAGAAGAAGCAGCAGATGTCAGCCCACCTGCCCCGGGGCACCCCGCACCTCCCGGCCCCAGGGCACCCCATGATGCACACGGCAGCGGCCGGGCAGCCCCTGGAGGCGCAGCCACCCCGCATGGGCACCCCGCAGGCCCCCCTCCAGCTGGGGCTGGTGGCCAGACCGCAGCTTATGCCACCGCAGCCCCCCCGGCTCGGCACTCCTCAGCAGGGCCCGGCGTTGGCCCCCCACATGGGCATGGCCCCGGGGCAGCCCCACGTCCTGGCAGCCCCCCACGGCGTGCAGGTGGCCCTGGCGCAGCCGCAGCAGAGCCAGCAGCAGGTGCTCGTGCAGAAGCCGATGGCCGGGGTGCAGCCGCCCGCCCTGGGCCTGAAGCCCCCCCAGCTCGTCATGCAGCAGCAGTTGGCCAACAGCTTCTTCCCAGACACAGGTAGGGCCATCGCCTTCGCCCCAACCCAAATCCGGCCCCAGCAGCTGCTTGGGGTGGTCCCGGAGGCAGCTGGGGTGGTTGGGTTGTCTTTTTGGGGCACGGGGCTCTCGTGGGTCGGGGATGCGGCGCGGCAGAGGGTGAATTCCTTCCCAATTCTCTCGCAGACCTGGATAAGTTTGCTGCCGAGGACATCATGGACCCCATTGCCAAGGCGAAAATGGTGGCGCTGAAGGGCATCAAGAAGGTGATGGCCCAGGGCAGCATCGGGGTGGCCCCGGGCATGAACAGGTAAGGGAAGGGGCATGGCGGGCAGCGGGGCACGGGGTGGGCGAGGGTGCATCGACCTCAGCTCATCCCTTCTCCCTGCACCTCCCCAAAGGCAACAGGTTTCCCTGCTGGCTCAGCGGCTCTCGGGAGGCCCGGCCGTGTCGGAGATGCAGAACCACATGCTGGCAGGGAGCGGGCAGGTGAGTAGGGGGCACTGGGGAGCTGTGGGGAGGGCACAGGGACACCGAGGAGGGGGCACAGCACGACACATGTCACCAACATTCCCTTCTGTGCCAGGAACGGAGCGGCACCGACCCAACGCAGGCTCGCCCCAACCCCCCCACCTTCGCCCAAGGCGTCATCAGTGAGTACCAAAACGGCACGGGGGGGGGGGCACGGCCTCATCCTGCCCGCACGGGCTGGGCTGAGCTGGGCTCTGGAGCTGGGGACCCTGCTGAGCCCGAGCTCTCTTCCCTGCTCCTGCAGACGAGGCCGACCAGCGGCAGTACGAGGAGTGGCTCTTCCACACGCAGCAGCTCCTGCAGATGCAGCTGAAGGTGCTGGAGGAGCAGATCGGGGCGCACCGCAAGTCGCGCAAGGCGCTCTGCGCCAAGCAGCGCACGGCCAAGAAGGCCGGCCGGGAGTTCCCCGAGGCCGACGCCGAGAAGCTGAAGCTGGTTACGGAGCAGCAGAGCAAAATCCAAAAGCAGCTGGACCAGGTAGGGCTCCTCGGGCAGGTGGGCTCCTCGGGCGGGTGGGCTCGCCGTCTTTTTGCGGGGTGCCCCGGTGCTGACGCCCTCCCTGTCCCCTCCCCGCAGGTGAGGAAGCAGCAGAAGGAGCACACCAACCTCATGGCCGAGTACCGCAACAAGCAGCAGCAGCACCAGCACCAAGCCTCGGCCGTCATGGCCCTGAGCCCCTCGCAGAGCCCCCGCCTCATGTCCAAGCTCCCCGGGCAGCTCCTCTCGGCGCACGGCGTCCAGCAGCCGCCGGGGGCCGTGGTGGGTGCCCAAGGCCTTGGCCAGCAGCCAGGGCAGCCCGGGGGGCTGCGCCTGCCCCAGGGCGGCGTGTCCATGGCCGTGCAGCAGGGCTTGTCCTTCATGGGCCAGCAGGCGGTGGGGAACGCCCCGGTGCCCGGCACCTCCAACGCTTTCTTCCCCGGGAACCCCGCGCTCCGCGGGCTGGCCGCCGACAGCCGTCTGATGCAGGAGAGGCAGCTTCAGAGGATGCAGCTGGCCCAGAAATTGCAGCAGCAGCAGAATATGCTGGGGCAGGTGTCCCTGCAGCAGCAGCAACAGGGCGTGATGGGCCAGGCGTCCATGCAGCAGTCGGGTGTGATGGGACAGGCGTCGATGCAGCAAGCGGGCGTCATGGCACAGGCGTCGATGCAGCAGCCGGGTGTGATGGGACAGGCGTCGATGCAGCAGCCAGGAGTCATGGGGCAGGTGTCGATGCAGCAAGCAGGTGTCATGGGACAGACTTCGATGCAGCCACAGGGCATCATGGCCCAGACTTCAATGCAGCAGCCCGGTGTCATGGCACAGACACCGATGCAGCAGCCGGGCGTCATGGGACAAACTTCGATGCAACAACCCGGTGTCATGGGACAAGCTTCGATGCAGCAGCCCGGTGTTATGGGACAAGCCTCCATGCAGCAGCCGGGCGTCATGGGACAAGGCTCGATGCAGCAACCGGGCGTCATGGCCCAGACCTCGATGCAGCAGCCCGGTGTCATGGGACAAGCTTCAATGCAACAGCCCGGCGTCATGGCCCAGACCTCGATGCAGCAGCCGGGCGTCATGGGACAAGGCTCGATGCCAGCAGCCATGGTAGGGCAGCAGCAGGCGGCAGCAGCCCCACAGCCGGGGCCCGTGGGGCAGCCCATGGTGCCGAAACAGCCGGCGGTGATGGGCAGCCAGCAGAGCCTGCTGGTGCAGCAGCTCTCACCCCAGCAGCAGCAGCAACAACAGCAGCAGCAGCAGCAGCCAGGTTTGCTCGGCCACACACCGGGGCTGCAGCACCAGGCGGTGCTGGGCCACCCCGCTCCCCAGCGCCAGGTCCTTCTTGCCCAGCACCAGCAGCGGGTGCTGGGGTCGCCCCAGCTGGCCCCGCAGCCTCCGGGGATGTTGGGGCACCGCCTGGTGCTCTCCCAGCAGTTGGGGCAGGCGCGGGCGCTGCTGGCCCCGCAGCAGCAGCAGCAGCAGCAGAACTCGGCAGCCGCCCAGCCGAGCCTCCTGGGGTTGGGCCAGGGGCAGCCCCCCATCCAGCACTTTCAGCAGCATGGGGCGATGGGCCAGGCTCCCTCCGTGCTGCACCTGAGTCAGGGAATGCAGCCGGCCCCGGTGGTCCTGGCTGCCAAGGACCAGCCCGGAGGAGCGGATGGCAGCGCCCTACCCGCCGAGGGCAGCGAGAGCGGGGGGCAGCTGCACGCAGGGGGCCCTCAGGAGCAGCAGCAGCAGCAGCAGGGAGCCCTCAACCCCCCCCCGGGGCTGGGGGGGCCGGAGCCCCAAGCCCCCAAGCACCAGGCTGAGTTAGGGCAGGGTCAGCAGCTCCTCTTGGGCTCCCCGCAGCCGGGCGTCCTGGGCTCCCTGCCCGCACAACCGGGGCTGCGGGCGGCCACTGCGCCGGGCCCCTTGCTAGCCCCACCGCAGAGCCCCGGGGCCACGCGCCCCGAGCTGCCCCAGCTGCACGGGGACACCGCTGGGGCTGCAGAGCCACAGACGGGCTGCGGGACGGGCAAGGTGCCGGCAGGCTCGTTGCAGGGCCAGCCACAGCCCCCGCGGCTCCAGAGCCCCGGGCAGCCCAAAGCAGGGCCAGCGCCGCAGCCGGGGGCCACCGCCACCACCGCGCTGTCCCCAGGCCTCCTGGGGCAAGTGCCAGGGCCAGTGATGGGCCAGATCCGGGCTCAGCTTCAGGGTGTCCTGGCCAAAAACCCGCAGCTGCGGCACCTCACGCCCCAGCAGCAGCAGCAGCTCCAGGCCCTCTTGGTGCAGCGGCACCAGCAGAGCCTGCTGCAGCAGAGCCAGGCGCTCCGGCAGCCCGGCCCCTTCCCCGGGCAGGCCCCGGAGCACAGCCCCCAGGCACGCCAGCAGCCTCCCCGCCCGCTGGGACCCCTCTTCCAGGCCCGGCCGGGTGCCCCTGCAGAGGAGCAGGGTGCGGGTGGGCAGGCACGGGGGCAGCCCCCCACCAGCAGCCCTCAGCAGCCCCTGGCCGAGCTGGTGCAGGCAGCCCTGGCTGCCCGTGGCCCCCAGCCTGGCCTCGTCCGGCTCCCCACGCCGCCGGCCCCTTCGCCCCTGGGCACGGGCTGCATCCCCCAGCACCTGGCCAGCCCCGAGCAGAGTCCCCAAGAGCCAAAGAAGACGTCACCGGGGGTCCCGGCCTCGGCCCCCAGCCCAGCGGAGCAGGGGCTAGCACCCGATGCAGCGCGTGGCCCCTGGGACCCCGAGGCACCCGCTACGGACCCGGCTGACCCCGGTGAGACCCACGTCAACGGGGCTGTGCCGGGGGGCGAGCCCCCCCAGGTGTTGGTGAAGCAGGAGCCGAAGGAGGAGGCGGCAGCGGTGGCAGCGGCGCAAGGCGAGCTGGAGGGGGATGAAGCAGCCAGGCTGGAGGCCAACGGGGAGCCCGGGGCTGCCCAAAGCAGCAGCCCGTTGGTGCCGGGAGGCCGCTCGGAGGCCGGTCACCTCCTGCTGCAGAAGCTGCTGAGGGCCAAGAACGTGCAGCTCTCGGCGCAGTGCCCCGGAGAGCTCAACGGGCACGCCGAGGGCCGGGGCACCGGGATGGAGCCGCGGCCGCAGTCGGTGCTGCTGGGCCGGGAGGTGAGCAGGGTGCTGCGGGATGGGGACGGGCACCGAGCACCCCCCCCCCCCCCCGGGGCCGTGCTCAGCACTGTTCCCGTTCCTCTTTTCCTCCCCAGGACCCCTCCATCGCCCGCAAGCCAGCAGCCACCAAACCCAAGCGGGTGCAGAAGGGGAACGAGCGGGTCCCGGCGTCCCGCAAGAAGCTGCGCAAGGACGAGGGGCTGCGGCCCGGTGAGGCGCTGATGAAGCAGCTCAAACAGGTACGGGGAGGGGGGCCAGGGCTGCGGCACGGGGCCGTCCCCGGCCTCATCCCCCGCTCACCTCTCTGCCCCCCAGGAGCTCTCGCTGCTGCCGCTGACGGAGCCGACCATCACGGCCAACTTCAGCCTCTTCGCCCCCTTCGGCAGCAGCCCCATCAACGGCAAGAGCCAGCTGCGGGGCGCCTTCGGCAGCGCCGTGCTGGACAGCGTGCCCGACTACTACTCCCAGCTGCTCACCAAGGTGAGGGGGGGGCTATAGCTGTGCCCCCCCGCCCCGATCTGGGGGTCCCGGGGCACCGCAGCGTGCTCACGCCCTGCTGTCATTCCCCCCACCCTCAGAACAACCTCAGCAACCCACCCACGCCGCCCTCCTCGCTGCCCCCCACGCCGCCCCCCTCCGTGCAGCAGAAGATGGTGAACGGCGTCACGGCCCCCGAGGAGCTGGGCGAGCAGCCCAAGGACGCCGAGCCAGCCCGCGAGCCCCACGGCCAGAAAGGTGAGCTTGGACAGTGCTGGGTGGCACGGCACCCCCCCCCCCCCCCAAAAAACCACCACCACCTTTGGGGGACCCCCCGACCCCGCTGACACTCGTCCTTTCCCCCTGCAGACACGTCGGCTGTGGAGGTGAAGAGCTTGGACCTGCTGGCGGCTCTGCCCACCCCCCCGCACAACCAAACCGAGGACGTTAGGTGAGCCACCGACCTCCTGGACCCCCCCCCCAACCCCAAGGGGGTGGGTGACACCGGCTGCTTGGCCAGCGCCGGCACGGCTGTGACCCCCCCCTTTGTCCCCGCAGGATGGAGAGCGACGACGAGAGTGACTCCCCCGACAGCATCGTCCCGGCCTCGTCCCCGGAGAGCGTGCTGGGCGAGGAGCTGCTGCGCTTCCCCCTGCTCAGCGAGGCCAAGCCGGAGCTGGAGGAGCGCGTGCTGTCCCCCATCATCCCCATCATCCCCCGTGCCAGCATCCCAGGTGGGTTTGGGTGGTCCCCGGAGGGGTGCACGGGCCTGGAATATGCAAGGCAAGGCAGGAGGGGGACGGGTGGGCATGTGGATCAGTTGGGAAGGGGGCTGTGGGGTACGTGGACTGGGTGTGGGGGGGTTGTTTGGATCAGGTTGGGGGTAAGGGAGGGCAGGGGGGGTCTGCAGGGGGGCGCAGATCGGGTGGGAGGGTGTCTGTGGGGTGTAGGGACCGGTAGGAGGGGAGCTGGGGATGGTTAGGGGCGAGGTGGGGCAGGAGAAGGGTCCCTGGGGAGGGGTCCCAGCTGCTCCCTGCACCCATGGGTGCTGGGTGCTCGCTGTCCCCATCGCCGTGCCCTGCTCTCTGTCCCCCGGGCGGTCGGGTGGGATCCACGTGGCTCTGACCCTTCTCTTTCCCCACACCAGTGTTCCCTGACACGAAGCCCTACGAGGCCGCGGAGCCTTTCGGGGCACCTCCGGGGAAGGTGGGGGCAGCCGGCCTGGGCGCCCCGTGGGAGAAGGGCAAGAGCAGCGAGGTCTCCGTCATGCTGACCGTGTCTGCGGCAGCCGCCAAGGTGAGCCAGGGGCCGGCAGGACACCGGGGGGTTGTGCCATCGGCGTCCCCGTGCGGTGACAGCCGGGGCCGGGGACCCATCACGTCCCTCTTTGATCCAGAACCTCAACGGGGTGATGCTGGCCATGGCCGAGCTGCTGAGCGTGAAGATCCCCAGCTCCTACGAGGTGCTGTTCCCGGACGGCCCCATGCGAGCGGCCGTGGTCGAGGCTAAAAAGGTGGAGGTGGACGTGGCCGGTGAGTGTCCGCCTTGTCCCTCGTCACCACGGGTCCCTCGTCCCTGTGTTGGGTGCCCCGTGACAGGCTGTCCTTCGCAGGGATGCTGGGGGGCAAGGAGAAGGCGGCGCTGGCCGGGAAGGTGCCGGAGAGCAGCTCGGAGTGGCTGAAGCAGTTCGACGCCGTGCTGCCCGGGTACAGCCTCAAGGGCGAGCTGGATCTCCTGACGCTGCTCAGACAGGTCAGCGGGGCCTGGGGTCCCCGGGGTGGGGGCTCTGGGGACGTGAGAGAGGAGTTGGGGGGGTCTCTGTGGGGCTGTGGCCATGGGAAAAGGGTTTTGGGGTGCCTGCGAGGCTACGTGGGGGCACGGGGGGAGGGGCATTTGGGACTGAGGTGTGTGGGGGTGCCTGGAGGACTGGAGAGGTGCTGAGGCCCTTGTGGGACCGTGTCACCCTTGGGACCCCGTGGAAAGGGTCGGGGAGGTCCTTGAAGGTCTGGGAAGGCGATGGGGTGCTGCAGGGCTCCCCGTTACGATGCGTGGGGGAGATGGGGGGGTCTGACAGCATCCCCCGTGCCTCAGGAGAGCCCTGTGCCCGAGAAGACCCTGCACCACGGCTACGTCAACAACGTCTCCAACCTGGACGTGCGGCAGCTCTCCGTCATGCCCCAGGAGCCCTCGCCCCCCTTGTCCCCCTCCGTCCCCTCCCCATCCAGCCCCGCCGAGGCCGCCAGGGTCCCCGACCCCGAGGCTGCCCACGAGGCGGCCCCGGCACCCCCCTCGCCGCTGCCCCCCGCCCCCTCGCCAGCCCCCGGGGAAGAGGGGGCCGCGGCCCCCCACTCGCCGCCCCGCTTCAAGCCGCGCTCGCGGCCGCCGGAGGACGGGGACGAAGCTCGGCCCCGGCTGAAGAAGTGGAAGGGGGTGAGGTGGAAACGGCTGCGCTTCCTGGTCACCATCCAGAAAGGGGGGGCCAAGCGGGACGGGGACAAGGAGATCGCGGAGTTCATCGACAAGCTGGGCACCACGCTGCGCCCCGAGAAGGTGCCGCGGGACCTGCGCAAGTGCTGCTTCTGCCACGAGGAGGGCGACGGGGCGACGGACGGGCCGGCCCGCCTGCTCAACCTCGACCTCGACCTCTGGGTCCACCTGAACTGCGCCCTGTGGTCCACGGAGGTCTACGAGACGCAGGGGGGGGCCCTGATCAACGTGGAGGTGGCCCTGCACCGCGGGCTGCTCACCAAGTGCTCCCTGTGCCAGAAAACCGGCGCCACCAACAGCTGCAACCGCATCCGCTGCCCCAGCGTCTACCACTTCGCCTGCGCCATCCGCGCCAAGTGCATGTTCTTCAAGGACAAGACGATGCTGTGCCCGCTGCACAAGCTGAAGGGCCCCTGCGAGCAGGAGCTGAGCACCTTCACCGTCTTCCGGCGCGTCTACATCGAGCGGGACGAGGTGAAGCAGATCGCCAGCATCATCCAGCGGGGCGAGCGGCTCCACATGTTCCGCGTGGGCGGGCTGGTCTTCCACGCCATCGGGCAGCTGCTGCCGCACCAGATGGCCGACTTCCACAGCGTCACGGCCCTCTACCCCGTGGGCTACGAGGCCACGCGCATCTACTGGAGCCTGCGGACCAACAACCGCCGCTGCTGCTACCGCTGCACCATCTGCGAGAACAACGGCCGCCCCGAGTTCGTCGTGCAGGTCATCGAGCAGGGCCTGGAGGATTTGGTCTTCTCCGACTCTTCGCCGCAGGGTGAGCGCCGCGGGGAGGTGCCCGGTGCTGGGGCTGAGCCTCTGGGTGCTTTGGGAAGGGGGGAACGGGGTAAAAAGCGTCCTCGAGCTGCGGGCGCGTGGCTCAGTCCCCGTTTTTTTGGTTTTTTTTTCCCCCGTTGGCAGCCGTCTGGAACCGGATCATCGAGCCGGTGGCGATGATGAGGAAGGAGGCCGACATGCTGCGGCTCTTCCCCGAGTACCTGAAGGGCGAGGAGCTCTTCGGCCTCACGGTGCACGCGGTGCTGCGCATCGCCGAGTCGGTAGGTCCCGGGGTTGGGCTGTTGGGGGGGGGGGGTGAAGGGGGTCTCCTCTCTGCAGCCCCTTCACGAAAGGACCGGCGGCCGTGCCGGTGGGGCCGGGAGGTGGCCGTGGGGCTGCCCCTCAACCCCTGGCCCCCTCTTTTTTGGCAGCTGCCCGGCGTGGAGAGCTGCCAGAACTACCTGTTCCGCTACGGGCGCCATCCGCTCATGGAGCTGCCTCTGATGATCAACCCCACCGGCTGCGCCCGCGCCGAGCCCAAAATCCTCACCCACTACAAGCGGTGAGCGGGGAGCACCGAGGGCTGGGGGGGGAGACCCCCCCGGGGCACCCCCCCCCTGGGCTCTGACACCCTTCCCGGTGTCCCCCCCCTCTCCTTGGCAGGCCCCACACCCTGAACAGCACAAGCATGTCCAAGGCCTACCAGAGCACGTTCACGGGCGAGACCAACACGCCCTACAGCAAGCAGTTCGTGCACTCCAAGTCCTCCCAGTACCGGCGCCTGAAGACGGAGTGGAAGAACAACGTCTACCTGGCGCGGTCCCGCATCCAGGGCCTGGGGCTCTACGCCGCCAAGGACATCGAGAAGCACACCATGGTCATCGAGTACATCGGCACCATCATCCGCAACGAGGTGGCCAACCGGCGCGAGAAGATCTACGAGGAGCAGGTAGGGGGGTTTTGGAGGGCCCTAGGGGGTTTGGGGGGCCCTGGGGGGATTTTGGGGGATCCTGGGAAGGGGTTTGGGGGTTTTTGGGGGTTTGGGGCTGCAGTCACACCCTTTCTGTCCCCCCCTTAGAACCGTGGCATCTACATGTTCCGCATCAACAACGAGCACGTCATTGACGCCACGCTGACGGGGGGCCCGGCCAGGTGAGCGTGGGGCCGTGACCCCCCCTCCCAAAACCCCAGAAGATCCCCGGTGCCTCTCTCACAGCTCGGTGCTGATCCTGCTGTGCCCCCCCCCCCAGGTACATCAACCACTCGTGCGCCCCCAACTGCGTGGCCGAAGTCGTGACCTTCGACAAGGAGGACAAGATCATCATCATCTCCAGCCGGCGCATCCCCAAGGGGGAGGAGGTCAGGCGGGGGGGGCACACGGGGCAGCCGGGATTATGGGGAGGGGGTTGGGGAGGGATTTGGGGTGGGAGGGGGGCGATTTTGGGGCGCGGGGCCGTGCCGTGCGTGACTCCCCGCTCCCCCCAGCTCACCTATGACTACCAGTTCGACTTCGAGGACGATCAGCACAAGATCCCCTGCCACTGCGGAGCCTGGAACTGCCGAAAGTGGATGAACTAGCGGCGAGAGAATTTGGGGGGGGGGGGGGGGGCCGGGGGTGTCTCGGAGCCCTCCCGGGGATGCACCGGTGTGTCCCCCCCCCCCAGAAAAAAAACAAACAAAACAAACAAAAAAAAAGGGGCCCTCCGCCGGGGACGGGGCCCCCCGGGGCCACGGAGGTGCCGGGGGGGGGGCGGTTGGTGGCGGCCACCGGGGCACGGAGGTCGCCGGCCCGGCCCGAACGGGGACAGACGGACGGACGGACGGACGGACTGGCAACTCAGGGTTTTCTTTGCTTCGTCCTGCGAGGAAAAAAGCGGGGAGCAGGGGGGGGGGGGGGGGCCCGGTGAGCCTCCCCCTCATACCCCACTCCCCCCCAAAAAAACCGACCCCCCCCCCTCACTCCCCCGCCCGCCTCCCTCCTCGTGGCGGGGGGAGCCACGGAGGTGGTGGTGGTGGGGGGGGGGGGGGGGGGGAACAGGAGCGGTCCCAGCGGAGCCGGAGCGAGTTGGGAGCCGCCGGCCTGGATTTTAGAAACAAACCTTAATAATATTTGCTCGCTAATTACCAAGGTAACACAGACTCCTTGAGCTCGACAATCCGGGCTCTGCCCCGTCGCGCGCCGGCGGCGGCCAGAGCTCGCCTCGGTTCCTTTTTTTTTTTTTTTTTTTGTTTTTTTTTTTTTTCCTTTTTTTCCGTATTTTTTTTTTCTTTTTGGCTCTCTTCTTGTTTTTTTTTTTTTTTTGTTGTTGTTGTTTTATTATTATTTTTTTTCGTGCGTCTCGGACGAGCCCCGGAGCGAGCGGAGCGACGCGGGAGGAAAAGGCGCGCGCGCGGCGAAGGGCCCCCGCCAGACACAAGGAGCTTCTGCACCCAAACCTACCTCATTTCAAGTGTTAGATTTTTCGTTGTTTTTAAATGTGAGCCCCCCCCCCCCTCCCCCAACACCCCTTCCCCCCCCCCAGCCTCCCACGGGGGGCGGCCGTGCCCTAGCACCTCTCGTTGCCCCCCCTCTTTCTCTACTCCCCCCCCCCCCCCTTTGTCCCCATCCCCTCTGTGGCTGCAGAAGGCCCCTGGCGGGGGGGGTCCCGTGGGGGAGGCGGAGGGGGGGGGACGTGGGGCACCCCCGCCCTCCTGTGTCCCCCCCCCCCAGCCGTGCGATGTGCCAAGGTGCAAGGTTGGGGGGCTTGGGGGGGGCGTAAAGGGGATGGGGGGCACTGACCCCGCTCCCCCCAAAGCTGGGGGTGAGGGGGGGCAAAGGGGATCGCCCCCCCCCCCCCCATCGCCCACCGCTGGGGCTCCGCTGTTGGCACGGGGGGGGGGGGCAGGTTATTTATCTATTTATACCTTATATTGTATATACTAGATGGGGGGGCGGGGGGGGGGCTCTTTGTGCTCTGCTGGGCTGAGATTGGGGTTGCAGGGGGCGCACGGGGGGGGGGGCACGGCATTTGGGAGCCCCCCCCCCCCCCCCCAGGCAAGGGCAGCCTCGGGGAGCGGAGCAGCAAGCGGGCATTATGCGGTGCCCCCCGCCCCTGGCACCCCTGGGGGGGGTCCTTGGCTGTGCCCCTCCCAGCCCCAGAGCACCCTGGGGGGGGGGGTCCCTGGCTGTGTCCCCCCCCCACCTCCTCCTCCTCCTCCTCCTGGCCCCCGGTGGGGCACGGGGGGGCCGCACGGCTCGGGGGGAGCCGGGATTTTTTAACGCACAAACACGCGGCGAAGGTTGGGGGGGGGTCCGGGGGGGCCCCTCCCGGTACCGGGGGAGGGGGATTTGGGGGGGGGGTGTTGGGGGTGGGGGGGGGGGCCGTGGCTGGTGCAGGGGGGGGGCCAGGCAGGGCCGGGGCGCTCTTGAAAGCTGCTTCCGCGACTCGTCAAAAGCTGCAAAAAGGTTTTAAGGTATAAAAAAAAAAAAAAAAGAAAAAAAAAGAAAAAAAAAGACAAAAACACAATAATAATAATTAAAAATTATTAAAAAAATAATAAAATACAAATAAAAACGAGCAAACACACCCGGTTTGGGGGGAGGGGGGGGACACCCCGTTTTTATGACCCCCCCCCGAGGCCGGCCTGGGCCCTGCTGAGCCTGGGGACCCCCGGGACCGCCCCCCCCCGCCCCCTCCCGGTGACCCTGCTGGGGGGGGGGGAGGAGGGAAAGGTCGCCGCGCGGGCAGGGCGCGCTTCCGGTCACGTGGGCAGTGCTGGCGGAAGACGCCGCCGAGAAGCGGGCGGAAGTGGGGCGGCGGGACGGGAGCGAGAAGGGGGCCATGGAGGTGGGGGCGGCACCGGGAGCGGGACCGGGGGGGGCGGGGGGGGGCTGAGGGGACCGGGGGGGGCCTGAAAGGACCGGGGGGGGGGGCTAAAAGGACCGGGGGGGGGCTAAAGGGACCGGGGGGGGGCGCCCGGTAACGGGAGCGGCGGTAACGGGAGCGGGGCCGCTCCCGGCCCGGTCCTTGTCGGTCCACAGGATCCAGGCCCCGGCCCCCGGCCCCGGCCCGGCCGCGGGGAGCCCGGCGGAGCAGAGCCCCCCGGGGCTGGAAGGTGACGCCGCGGCTGGCCCCGGGCCTTGCGCTGGGCTCCGGGAGGGGGTCACGGGGGTAGGGGGGGGGGGGGGCCGGTGTTGGGGTGTCCCCTTTTAGGGTGTCCCGGTGTCTCTTGGGGTGTTCTCTTGGGGTGTCTCATGTTTTGGGGTGTCCCGGTGTCCTCTTGTTGGGGTGTCCGTGCTTTGGGGGTGTCCCGGTGTTGGGGTTTGTCATATTTGGGGTGTCCTCTTGTTGGGGTGTCCCGGTGTTGGGGTTTTCTCACGTTTTGGGGTGTCCCGTTATTGGGTTTTCTCGTCTTTTGGGGTGTCCTCGTGTTGGGGTGTCCTGGTGTCAGGCTGTCCTCTTGTCGGGGTTTCTCATGTTTTGGGGTGTCCTCTTGTTGGGGTGTCCTAGTGCCCTGGTGTTGGGGTTTCTCATGTTATGGGGTGTCCTGGCATTGGGGTGTCTTCTTGTTGGGGTGTCCCAGTGTTGGGGTGTCCCATGTTTTGGGGTGTCCTGCTGTTGGGATTTTCTCATATTTTGGGGCTGTCTTGTTTACCAGTGTCTCATTTTTGGGGCTGTCCCATTACCGGGTTTTCTCATGTTTTGGGGTGTCCCAGTGTTGGGCTGTCTCATGTTTTGGGGTGCCTTGCGTTTGGGGTGTCCCCCTCACGCTGCGGGGTCCCCAGGGGAGCCTCGCCGCGGCGCCTACACCGCCTTCATGAAGTCCCACCGCTGCTACGACCTCATCCCCACCAGCTCCAAGCTCGTCGTCTTCGACACTTCCCTGCAGGTGGGCCGGGGGCAGGTTTGGGGGCGTTCCTCTGCCCCCGTTAGTTTTACGACCTGGAACGGGGGGTCTGGGCTGCCCGAGGGTGCCCCGTCCCCCCCCGTGACGCC
>NC_140154.1:571057-629866 GCF_964035555.1 Netta rufina
GGGGACAGACGGACGGACGGACGGACGGACTGGCAACTCAGGGTTTTCTTTGCTTCGTCCTGCGAGGAAAAAAGCGGGGAGCAGGGGCGGGGGGGGGGGCCCGGCGAGCCTCCCCCTCATACCCCACTCCCCCCCAAAAAAACCGACCCCCCCCCTCACTCCCCCGCCCGCCTCCCTCCTCGTGGCGGGGGGAGCCACGGAGGTGGTGGTGGTGGGGGGGGGGGGGGGGGGGGGGAACAGGAGCGGTCCCAGCGGAGCCGGAGCGAGTTGGGAGCCGCCGGCCTGGATTTTTAGAAACAAACCTTAATAATATTTGCTCGCTAATTACCAAGGTAACACAGACTCCTTGAGCTCGACAATCCGGGCTCTGCCCCGTCGCGCGCCGGCGGCGGCCAGAGCTCGCCTCGGTTCCTTTTTTTTTTTTTTTTTTTTTGTCTTTTTTTTTTTTTTCCTTTTTTTCCGTATTTTTTTTTCTTTTTGGCTCTCTTCTTGTTTTTTTTTTTTTTGTTGTTTTATTATTATTTTTTTTTCGTGCGTCTCGGACGAGCCCCGGAGCGAGCGGAGCGACGCGGGAGGAAAAGGCGCGCGCAGCGGCGAAGGGCCCCCGCCAGACACAAGGAGCTTCTGCACCCAAACCTACCTCATTTCAAGTGTTAGATTTTTCGTTGTTTTTAAATGTGAGCCCCCCCCCCCACCCCCCAACACCCCTACCCCCCCCCCCAGCCTCCCACGGGGGGCGGCCGTGCCCTAGCACCTCTTGTTGCCCCCCCTCTTTCTCTACTCCCCCCCCCCCTCTTTGTCCCCATCCCCTCTGTGGCTGCAGAAGGCCCCTGGCGGGGGGGGTCCCGTGGGGGAGGCGGAGGGGGGGGGACGTGGGGCACCCCCGCCCTCCTGTGTCCCCCCCCCCCAGCCGTGCGATGTGCCAAGGTGCAAGGTTGGGGGGCTTGGGGGGGGCGTACAGGGGATGGGGGGCACTGACCCCACTCCCCCCAAAGCTGGGGGTGAGGGGGGGCAAAGGGGATCGCCCCCCCCCCCCCTTCGCCCACCACTGGGGCTCCGCTGTTGGCACGGGGGGGGCAGGTTATTTATCTATTTATACCTTATATTGTATATACTAGATGGGGGGGCGGGGGGGGGCTCTTTGTGCTCTGCTGGGCTGAGATTGGGGTTGCAGGGGGCGCACGGGGGGGGGGGGCACGGCATTTGGGAGCCCCCCCCCCCCCCCCCCCCCCAGGCAAGGGCGGCCTCGGGGAGCGGAGCAGCAAGCGGGCATTACGCGGTGCCCCCCGGCCCTGGCACCCCTGGGGGGGGGTCCTTGGCTGTGCCCCCCCCCCAGCCCCAGAGCACCCTGGGGGGGGTCCCTGGCTGTGTCCCCCCCCCACCTCCTCCTCCTCCTCCTCCTCCTGGCCCCCGGTGGGGCACGGGGGGGCCGCACGGCTCGGGGGGAGCCGTGATTTTTTAACGCACAAACACGCGGCAAAGGTTGGGGGGGGGTCCGGGGGGGCCCCTCCCGGTACCGGGGGAGGGGGATTTGGGGGGGGGGGTGTTGGGGGTGGGGGGGGGCCGTGGCTGGTGCAGGGGGGGGGCCAGGCAGGGCCGGGGCGCTCTTGAAAGCTGCTTCCGCGACTCGTCAAAAGCTGCAAAAAGGTTTTAAGGTATAAAAAAAAAAAAAAAGAAAAAAAAAGAAAAAAAAAAGACAAAAACACAATAATAATAATTAAAAATTATTAAAAAAATAATAAAATAAAAATAAAAACGAGCAAACACACCCGGTTTGGGGGGAGGGGGGGACACCCCGTTTTTATGACCCCCCCCCCCGAGGCCGGCCCGGGCCCTGCTGAGCCTGGGGGACCCCCGGGAGACCCCCCCCGGTTCCCCCCCCCCGCCCCCTCCCGGTGACCCTGCTGGGGGGGGGGGGAGGAGGGAAAGGTCGCCGCGCGGGCAGGGCGCGCTTCCGGTCACGTGGGCAGTGCTGGCGGAAGACGCCGCCGAGAAGCGGGCGGAAGTGGGGCGGCGGGACGGGAGCGAGAAGGGGGCCATGGAGGTGGGGGCGGCACCGGGAACGGGACCGGGGGGTTGGGGGGGGGCTGAGGGGACCGGGGGGGGCCTGAAAGGACCGGGGGGGGGCTAAAAGGACCGGGGGGGGGGGCTAAAGGGACCGGGGGGGGGCGCCCGGTAACGGGAGCGGCGGTAACGGGAGCGGGGGCCGCGCCCGGCCCGGTCCTTGTCGGTCCACAGGATCCAGGCCCCGGCCCCGGCCCCGGCCCGGCCGCGGGGAGCCGGCGGAGCAGAGCCCCCCGGGGCTGGAAGGTGACGCCGCGGCTGGCCCCGGGCCTTGCGCTGGGCTCCGGGAGGGGGTCACGGGGGTAGGGGGGGGGGGGTCCCGGTGTTGGGGTGTCCCCTTTTAGGGTGTCCGGGTGTCTCTTGGGGTGTCCTTTTGGGGTGTCTCATGTTTTGGGGTGTCCCGGCGTCCTCTAGTTGGGGTGTCCCGTGCTTTGGGGTGTCCCGGTGTTGGGGTTTTCTCACGTTTTGGGGTGTCCCGTTATTGGGTTTTCTCGTGTTTTGGGGTGTCCTCGCGCTGGGGTGTCCTGGTGTCAGGCTGTCCTTTCGTCGGGGTTTCTCATGTTTTGGGGTGTCCTCTTGTTGGGGTGTCCTGGTCCCCTGGTGTTGGGGTTTCTCATGTTATGGGGTGTCCTGGCATTGGGGTGTCTTCTTGTTGGGGTGTCCCAGTGTTGGGGTGTCCCATGTTTTGGGGTGTCCTGCTGTTGGGATTTTCCCATGTTTTGGGGCTGTCTTGTTTACCAGTGTCTCATTTTTGGGGCTGTCCCATTACCGGGTTTTCTCATGTTTTCGGGGTGTCCCGGTGTTGTGATGTCTCATGTTTCGGGGTGTCCCAGTGTTGGGCTGTCTCATGTTTTGGGGTGCCTTGCGTTTGGGGTGTCCCCCTCACGCTGCGGGTCCCCAGGGGAGCCTCGCCGCGGCGCCTACACCGCCTTCATGAAGTCCCACCGCTGCTACGACCTCATCCCCACCAGCTCCAAGCTCGTCGTCTTCGACACTTCCCTGCAGGTGGGCCGGGGGCAGGTTTGGGGGCGTTCCTCTGCCCCCGTTAAGGTTTTACGACCTGGAACGGGGGGTCTGGGCTGCCCGAGGGTGCCCCGTCCCCCCCCGTGACGCCCCCCACGGCAGGTGAAGAAGGCTTTCTTCGCGCTGGTCACCAACGGCGTGCGGGCTGCCCCGCTGTGGGACAGCAAGAAGCAGAGTTTTGTGGGTGAGCGAGCGGGACGGGGGGCTTGCGGGGTTGTGGGGGGGCAGCAGGGGGGCTCTGCTCACCCCGCCTGCCCCCCAGGCATGCTGACCATCACCGACTTCATCAACATCCTGCACCGCTACTACAAGTCACCCATGGTAGGGCCGGCGCGGGGCTCTGTCCCCACAGACCTGGGGTCTGGCTCCTGCCGGGGTCGGGGTTAACCCCGGGTTTTCTGCCGGGGCCCAGGTGCAGATCTACGAGCTGGAGGAGCACAAGATAGAGACGTGGAGAGGTGAGGGGGGCTGCCCCTGGCTGCTTTTCTCCCCCCCCCAGACCTGCCTGGGGCACCCCAAACCCCGTGGCTCTGCGTCCCACGGCACCGCTGCCCCCCTCAGCACCTCCTCTCCCCGCAGAAGTCTACCTGCAGGACTCCTTCAAGCCGCTGGTCTGCATCTCCCCCAACGCCAGGTACCCCCCTGCGTGGCGGGGAGGGGGCTCACCTCGTGGCGGCCCCGGGTGCGAGCCCCCTTCCCCATCCTCCTCCTCCTTCCCACCCGCAGCCTCTTCGACGCCGTCTCCTCGCTGATCCGCAACAAGATCCACCGCCTGCCCGTCATCGACCCCGACTCCGGGAACACGCTCTACATCCTCACCCACAAGCGCATCCTCAAGTTCCTCAAACTCTTCGTAAGTCCCAGCCCTGCCCCGCGGGGTTGTGGCGGCGGTGACAGTGGCAGCGTAGAGCCGGGCGCCGCAGGCTCCGGGAGGCCGAGGTGGGTGCAGCTCCGGTGCCCTGCGGCGGGTACTCGAGGTACTCGAGGTGCTTGAGGTACTCGAGGTGCTGCCACGGGCACCCCGCCGCCCCCTGCTAGCGCCAACGCTGCGCCGTGTCCGCCCGGGGGCCGCGCTCCGCACCCAGCCCTCTCTGATTTCGCTCCTAGGACCATGGCCCGGGGCAGCCGGAGCCGGCAGCACCGCGGGGCCTGGGGCGCGCCGGGCCGAGCCAGCGTCAGCACTGTCCCCCCCCTCCCCGTCCCCCCTGCAGATAGCGGAGGTCCCCAAGCCCGAGTTCATGGCCAAGACGCTGGAGGAGCTGCGGATCGGCACCTACGACAACATCGCCGTGGTGCGGACCAGCACCCCCATCTACGTGGCGCTGGGCATCTTCGTTCAGCACCGCGTGTCCGCCCTGCCGGTCGTCGATGATTCGGGTGAGGAGGGGGCACGGCACGCGCCGGCTGTCCCTAAATGTCACCTCGGGGTCGGCACCGGCCCCTGGCACGCGGGACCAGCCCCCGAGCGCGCCTCTCACGGCTCCTTCTCTCCCTCCTAGGGCGGGTGGTGGACATCTACTCCAAATTCGACGTTATCGTGAGTACCGGGGGGAGCGTAGAGGCTGGGTTGGGGTGAGGGGGGGGCCGTGTGGGGCCTGGCTGCATCCCCAGCACCTCTCCCTGCCCCAGAACCTGGCGGCCGAGAAGACGTACAACAACCTGGACGTGACGGTGACGCGGGCGCTGCAGCACCGCTCCCACTACTTCGAGGGCGTCCTCAAGTGCTACAAGCACGAGACGCTGGAAACCATCATCAACCGCCTGGTGGAGGCCGAGGTAACCCCTTCCCCCTTCCCTTCCCTTCCCCCCCCACCCCACCCCGGGCACCAGCTTGGGGCGGGTGGGGCCCGGGGGTCCCCGCGCCAAGCTCAGCCCCTCCGTGTCCCCCCCAGGTGCACCGGTTGGTGGTGGTGGACGAGAGCGACGTGGTCAAGGGCATCATCTCTCTCTCTGACATCCTGCAAGCTCTGGTTCTCCCAGAGGGCTCCAAGCCCTGACGTGGTGGCGGGGGGGGGGGCTCAGCCCGTCTCGGTGCCCCTGCCCTCCTCTCCTGCCCCCCCCAGCCTCTTGGGGAAGGCCGGGGGGGGTCCCCACTCACCAGCAACATCCAGCAATAACCACCACCGTGGGGCTCCCCGGGTAGGGAGAGCCCCTGGCTCCCCCCCGGAGCCTCGCCGTGCGCCCTGAGCCCACGTTGGCCGTGCCGGGGGGGCGCTGGGTCAGCCCCTGGCCCCCCCAGGGGTGCTCCCCACGGGGCACCGAGCCCGGCTGGGAAACGGCTGCGTGGAGCTGGGCCGGGATCAGCCCCCTGCGGGCTGGGGCTGTTCCACGAGCGGCTCCCGGACCCTCGGCAACCCCCCCCCGCGGGGATTTGTCCCGTTCCGTTTTAATTGTTCCGTGTTAATTGTCCCCACTCGGCTCCGTCCGGCCCAGGGCTGTCCCCGGGCCCCTCACTGCTATGTCTTCACCTGCCACCACCTCGTGTGCGGGGGGAACCCGCGAATAAACACCGACCTGGCACCAACCCGGCCTCGCTGCAGGCTCTGTGGGGGTCACCGGCGGAGGGGGTGCCCCGGGGAAGGGGGTTCAGCCCCTCCCTGGGCTCAGGGGAATCTGCTGAGCTCACCCAGACCCTAAATCCCTGTTTGTTCCGCCCGTGGCTTTTCTAAAAGGCCGGGATTGGGGACGGGACGGGGAGCGGGCAGGCTGCGGGGACCCTCCCGGCGCTGAGCTAAGGGGGGAACCGGGACTGAGGAAAGGCAGCGGAGTCCGGCGGGGGGCTGTGACCCCCCGGGGGTCCCTACAGGGCTTGTGGGGGGGTCACCGGCCACCCCAACGCCAGGATCTGCCATTGGTGCTGCCCGGGGGAGGCGCGAGGCTTGGCCATGCTGAGCGCGGCACATTCCCGGCCGGGGGGGAGGCCGAGCGCAGCCCCTGTCACCGCCAGCTCCGGGGTCCGGCGCGGGGTCCGGCGCAGCGTTACGAGGTGAGGGCCACGGGGGGAGCCGGGGGGGGGGGCCAGGGGAGCCGAGTGCCGTACCGGGAGCTGGTGCCGGTGCCGGTGCCGTTGCCATGCCGCCGCCGGAGGGTTGCTAAGCTCCGCTCCGAGCCCGCGTGGGCTGCAGCGCTCGGTGCCAAACCCGGCAATCGCCTCGCGCTGTCGCAGGGGGGGAAGGGATCCCGAGGGGGGGGTGAGGGTGTGGGGGACACGTTTGGCCCCCCCCCTGGGACAGCCGGCGACACCGGGACCCACACACCCTGGCGGGGCCGTGCCCTGCATCCCCCCGGCCTGGCGGTGCCACGGGGTGGCTCGGGGGTCCGGGGGGGTGCACGTGCGGCGGTGGCTGCGCCTGTGCGGGCGGGCGCGTGGCTCCGCCGAGGCTCCACCGAAGCGGCAGCGCCGGGCCCCCCCTGGCCCCCCAGCACCGGCAGCCTCCGGTTCTCCGGGCCATGCTGGGCGGCCCGGAACGGGGCGCGGGGCGCCTGCGGATCTGCGAGCGGACCAAGCTGCTGCTGGTGGAGATCAACACGGTCTCGTGTTGCAGCCCGGCCGTCGGCATGGCCGCGGGGTGCCGGCCCGCGTCCCCCTGGACCTACCGGAGCTTCGCCGGGGAGTACGCGTGAGTAGGGCCAGGGGGGTGGTGGTGGTGGGGGGGGGGGGGGTGGGCTCCATCCCGTGCCCCTAGCCCCTGTGCGCGGCGCCCTTCACGCCCCTCTCTGTCTTGCAGGTACCTGGAGAAGCGTTTGGTGGCGGAGCTGGCCCCCCCTTGGCCCCCCGTGCCCCGCGGTTGCCCCGTTGCCACCCCCTGCCCGCCACAGGACTTCACCTACCGGCCCCCCCCAAGCCACGAGACCCGGCCCCGGGCCCCCCCAGCCCGCTGTATCCCCGAGGGGTCAGGGTGCAGCTCCCCCCGGGGCCGGCACCCACCAGGCCCCCCCCGCAACCCGGTGCCGGGAGGCAAGCTGGGCCCCCCCAGCTACGAGACCCACATGCGGCGGATGCAGGCGGCCCATGTGCGCCGGGGGGGGCCGCCCCCCTACATCTCTCCCCCCGCCTACGACGCACCCCACCGCACCCTTCAGCCCCGGCCACGCAGCGGTCCCTGGGGGCCACGCAGCCCCCCCGTCCCGGCACCAAGGGGCCGTGGGGCTGTGCTGGGGGGCTGGAGCCACACGCTGCCCCGGGCGGCCACCGAGGTCGGGTCCCGGCGGCCCCGTGGGCTGCAGACCCCCCCTGGAGGAGTGGGACCCCCCCGGCACAGCCAGACGTTGCCCCGCGCGGCGGCTAGCCGGGAGCGGGGTCCAGGGCGCAGCGGAGCACGGCGGGGGCAGGGGGGGCACGTCCTCATCGATGCCACCCGCGTGGTGGTCCGGGCCCAGTACGTGCCCCCCCCCGCAGCGGCAGCAGGTCCGGTACACCGGGGGGAGCCCTGGGCCCGCCGCCCCCCCCAGGCAGCCCCCCTGCGTCCCCCAAAACCCACACCCCTCCAGCAGCACCCTCGCCCCCCCGCCAGCCGCCGTGCAGCCCCCGGGGCCCCAAGCAAAGCCCGGGGCCAGGAGGGGGGCCTCGGGGACGCCCCCCCCCGCGGCGGCCGGTGCTTTACGCCCAGGCGCTGCGGGAGGCCGTGTCCCGCATCCGGCGGCACACGGCGCCCGACTCCGACTCGGAGGCCGAGGGGGGGTCCGGGGGGGGCCGGCGGTGGCCGTGCCGCGACGCCCTCGCCTACAGCAGCAGCAGCAGCAGCCTGGAGAGCACCGGAGCCCCCCCCGGAGCCGCCAGCCCCACCCGAGCCTGAGGGGCGGGGCCTGAAAGGGCGTGGTGCGCTGTGGGCGGGGCATGGGAGGGTGTGGTCGGAGTGGGGCGTGGCCTGGAGGGGTGTGGTCCATCTGGGGGCGGAGCTTGGGCACGGTTTTGGTGGGCCAGGGGTGGCGCCGACCCCAATAAAGGCTGTGGGATCCCACTGCTGAGCCTCTGCCCCTTGCGTGCGTGGGGATGGGGGGGGCTCAGCCCCAAAGTGGGGGGATCTAGCCCCAAAAATGGTCCCAAACCAGGGGGGGACCTGGCCCCAAATGCGCCCTCCGCAGGTGCCCCCCCACCTTTCCCTGCACTTGTGGCTCTGTCCCCATCCCTAGCCAGGACCCGGGATCCCCCCCGTGGCCCCCCAGCCCCGGGGGACCCCCCGCAGCCTCCCGAAGCGTCACGGCCCCCCCTGGACCCCCCCTCCCCGGGTCCCCCGTAATGAGTAGGTGCCTGTGCCGGGGCGGCCCTCGGGCTGGCCCGTGGCCCCGGGACTGACGTCAGGGCCGGGGGGGGACCCCGGGTGAGTCACCGAGGTGGTGGGGGGGGGACCGTTCCCCCCCCCCCCCCCCCAGGACGGCCGCCACCTCTTAGTCACGCTGCGGGGGGGGGGGGGGGAGGATCCCCGTGGCCAGAGGAAACCGCAGAAATAACGTGTCCAATTTGCACGTTATTTAAAAACCGGCTCCTCCTCCGCCCCCCTGCGCGACCCTGTCATTATCCTGGTGACACCGGCCCGGAGGTCACGGCGTGGGGCAGCCGCCACTGCGGGGGACCCAGGCGCCCGGGGGGGGCTGCACACGGGGCTGTCCCAGGCCACGTCACCCCCGCACTGGCACAGGGCCCTGAGGTGGCCAGCACGGCTGGGGGGGGTCCCGCACACGGCCCAGCACGGCTCAGGATGGCCCCATTTGGATTAACGAAGCTTGGTGACAGCCTGGTGTCGCTTGGCACGGCTTGGCACGGCTGGCACAGCTCAGCAGCCTGGCACAGCTCACTGCAGCCTGGCGCAGTTTGGCACAGCCTGGCACATCTTGGCACGGCTTGGCACAGCCTGGCAGGGCTCAACACAGCTTGGCACAGCCTGGTATGGTTTGGCACAGCCTGGCATAGCCCAGAACTGCCTGGCACAGCTTGGCACAGCCTGGAACAGCTCGGCACAGCCTGGCACAGTTCAGTACAGCTTGGCACAGCTTGGCACAGCTTGGCACAGCCTGGCACAGCCTGGCACAGCTCAGCACAGCTTGGCACAGCCTGGCACAGCTCGGCACAGTCTGTACTGCCTGGCACAGCCCAGTACCCCTTGGCACGGCCCATCTCGGCTGTGCCCGCGACCCCCCGGTGTCCCACAGCCCTTCCCGTGCACGCCACTGCCCGGACCCCTGCTTCCGCCCCCCCCCCGAGGAAACGAGCCGCTGCTTCGGACCCCCCCGGCCCCTCGCGCCGTCCCCCCGCTGCCGGCAGATGTCGCAGCGCAGCCAGTGACAGGCGGGACGGGGAGGGGGGACAAATAGGGGGGGCACCGGGGGTCCCGGCCCAAGCACAGGGGATGATGCGAGGGGACCCTGCCCTTGGCATCACTGTGGCGGTGCCACCGCAGCCAGGACCCCCGGGGACAGACGTGGCCACGCATGAGCAGCCCCCAGGGAGCCGTGTCCCACGCACGCACTGGTCCCAGCAATGTCCCAGGCAGCTGTGACCCCCCTGGGTGGTGCTGGCCCTGCCATGGCCCACGCATGACCACCGTGTGCCTGCGGTGCCGGTCATGCCAGGGCTCACGTGGCCATGCAGTGGCTGTGGCACAACACACGCGTGCTGGCCGTGGCCCTGCGGAGCCGTGACCTGTGTGTGCGCGGTGCTGGCTGTGCCGTTGGCCACATGTGGTGTTTGTTGGCTGTGCCCCGGACAGAGGTGCCCCAAACGTGCCCACGGTGCCAGTTGTGTCCCTGGCATGCAGTGGCCAAAAGGTCCCAGCAGTGACCCCAACGTGTGGTGGCAGCAATGGCAACCCTGTCCCTAGTGTGTGGTGGCCACGGTGCCAGCCCTGTCCCCGGTGCGCGGTGGCCACGGTGCCGGCTCTCCCAGGCCGTGCGGAGGAGCTGGCGGGAGGGGGGGGGGGTGCGGTGAATGCGGCATTGTTGCGCGGGGTTGGAGTCACAGATAATTACCTCAATTAGTTACAATGGAAGAGTAATAAATACAGGCTTAGCGGCTCCTACCCCACTGCGGCTTCTCAGATTAATCCAGCCCGGGCGAGCGGAGCTGAAAGGAGTGATGGACAATTCATTAAACTCGCCGAATGCCGCACAAGGCACCCGTGAAGGCCGGCGTTAGCCCCCGGCGGCTCCGGCTTTGTCCCTAATTGTTCGTCTCGGGCATTGGTCACCTATCGGGGAGTGGGTGACGGCGACGGTCCCCCCGGGGCTGGCATGCCCGGGGATTAGAGGCCAGCCCTGCCACGGTTGCTGGGCGCGCTGGCCCCGCGCCGGAGGAATGCAGCGGCCGAGGGGGGGGGCGGCCGGACAAGCCAGGCGCTGGCGGGGCGCGGGCGCGAGCACCCGGGGCGAGGGGGAGCCGGGACGGGGCTGCCACGGGCTCGTGGGATGGGGACGGGGACGGGGATGTTCCCGCAGCGGGCAGTGAGCTGTCCCTCTGTCCTGAACCTCTTGGGCACGGCTCTGTCCCTCTGTCCTGCATCTCTCGGGGCTGTCCTTGTCCTGTCCCGCACCTCTGGTCTCTGTCCTCTGTCCTGTAACTCTGGGCACAGCCCTGTCCCTCTGTCCTACATCTCTTGGGATGTCCCTCTGTCCTGAACCTCTGGGCACGGCTCCGTCCCTCTGTCTCACATCTCTTGGCACTGTCCCTGTCCTTCTGTCCTGTGCATCTGACCACTGTCCTCTCCCTCTGTCCTTCACCTTTGGGCACAGCCCTGTCCCTCTGTCCTGCACCTTTCAGTTTTGTCCCTGTCCCTCTGTCCTGCAGGTCCGGCTTGTGGCTGCCACCCAGATGTTGCCCGGCTTCCCAGATGTGACGGGCAGCCCGAGGCGGGGCCGCCCTTTCCCCGCGCCGGCCCCGGCGCTGCGCCGGGAGCTATTTCCAGCACCCGGGTGTATTTGTTCAAGGTCTGCACCCTGCAGCCGGGCACCCGCCCTGCGCCCGGGGGTGCCCCTGCCTGCCCGGGGGTCGCGGCTGCCCAAGGTGCCCGGCGGTCACCGGCGCGCAGGAAAAGCTGAGTAACAGAGGTGACTTATAAGAATGTCATTATCTATATTCCTGACTCGCTACCGCAGGAAAACAGGCTATTTTCATGCCCTGTGCGTGTGCAGAATTTAGCAGGCAGATAACTCCCGGCAGGCGGGAGATGCTCGGAGGGTTATTTCGGGCTGTGTTCCTTTCCAGTCCTTTTTTTCTCGCATTTCTTTATTTTATTTTACCACGCCAGGCAGTGTTTTTACCTTGGCACGGACAGCGGGGCCCCTGGGGTTTTTTCCCCCCCGCCTCCCTTCGGTCTAAACATCAACTTTTCCACTATCGGCCCTGGGGGATATTTCTGGCCGCGGAGTCAGCCCGCAGCCTTTGATGTGCACTCCCCGGGGCCCCGCGAGGTTCCCGGCTTCAGCCCCCGGGCAGCCGGGGCTGCGGGAACCCTCCCGGGGGCTGGCGCTGGCAGGGCCGGGGGTCCCCAAGCAGGGCCAGGTCCCAGCCCCCTCCCCAGGGGCTGGATTTTACCGGAGCCCTGCGGTGTCCCCGATGATGGAATTAATTGGGGACAGGGTTTGCAGCCCGGCGCTTCGCCCTGCCCTGTCCCAATGGGTACCGGGTCCTGTGTGGTTGGGAGGTGCCCAGCCCAAGGGGAGACGTGTCCTGCAGGGGTGCCCATCCAGGGGGGGCACCTGTCCCAGTGGGAAACCCGTCCTGGGGTGTGCTCTTCCCAGTGGATGCTCACCCTGAGGGTATGCCCACCCCCACGGGACGCTTATCCCTGGGGAAAACTGATCCCAAGGGGATTCCCCCCCTGGTTCTGGGTGGGAAGCCTGCCCCAGGGGGATGCCCACCCCGCTGGACCCCATCCCAGAGGGACGCACACCCCGCAGGATGCCTGTCCCAGCGGGGTACCCCTGCCGCTCGCTACCTGCCAGCCACGGAGCTGCGCCCCACCTTTGCCACCTCTTTTCCCACTCCAGCTGCAGCCAAGCCCCACGCAGGGCTGTGGGACCGAGTGCGGGGGCCAGTGGCCGGTGCCGGCCCCCACGGTCCCGGCCCCAGTAACCTCCGTGCCCTCCCTGGCCCCCCTCCTCCCCCGGAGCCGAGGGGAGCCGTCAGCCCTGGCCAGGAGCGGTGATGGACGATGCTCATTCCCTGTCTGCCGTCTTGTACCTCCCGTGGCCGCTCCCGCCGCCCGGCCCCGGCGGCACCAGCCCCGGCAGCCCGGCAAATTCCAGCGCCGGGGATGCTGCAGCCCAGGTGCCATGGTGATGGGCGCCACGGCCGTGGGGACAGGCGCCACGGCAGGGACAGCCGGGATGGAGACGGGGCACGGCGGGAGAAAGGAAGGGGAGGGTGGCCCTCCCTCTCCAACGCTCGGGGAGGGCAGAAGGAAAGGGAACGACGTGGGATGGATGGACGGACAGACAGAGGGACCGATGGACAGGGGATGGGTGGTGGAGTATGAGGAGGGAGGCCGGGGTAGGTTGGCCAGTGGGGCGGTTTGGGGGACATCGCTCCTCAGACTGCTGCTCCCCTCCCACCCTGGAACCCCCGAAAGAAAACGGGGCGGGACTGATAAAAATATATCCTTTATTCTTCTCTAGAGGCTATCAGTGACACCTGTAACAAAGCATTATTATTATTATTATTATTATTAATTATTATTATCTGTAATTATAAAAAACAGGGCCTGGGGCCAGCGAAGCACGGGGCGAGTGGGGAGCCCTGGCATCAAACCGTCCACAATAAATATTTTATTTACAGCGAGAAGGAAACCCCGCGGAGCCAGCAGGGGCCGGGGGCAGCCGTGACCACGCACGGCGCTGAACACCCAGGTTGGCTGC
Source organism: Netta rufina (assembly GCF_964035555.1). Classification (NCBI taxonomy): domain Eukaryota; kingdom Metazoa; phylum Chordata; class Aves; order Anseriformes; family Anatidae; genus Netta; species Netta rufina. Next base: position 583,994 of record NC_140154.1, read on the forward strand.
TGGCCCTGGGGTGGCTGCTTTGCTCCGGGGAGGGGGGTGTCCCAGGGCGCAGCCACACACCCGCCCGTGGGCGCCTTCCATCCAAGCGGGCACCCGTCATGGGGGGCGGCGCAGACCCCCTCCGGGGCAGCGCGGGGGGCTCAGAGGCACTCGTGCAGCACCTGGGTGTTGGTGCAGTTCAGGCAGCTGACGTGGCAGCACCAGTGGAAGGTGCAGTTGCAGCGCTCGGTGACGCGCTGGGTCCGCGTGCGGTACCCGCGCCCGCAGCACAGCAGCTCGCACCCGTCCAGCCCCGGCGAGGAGCTGTTGCAGAAGCGCCCGGCCGTGCCCGCCGTCCCCATCTTCCCGCTGTAGGTGCAGAAATTGGGCGACTTCTCGAAGTAGACGAGGTCGTGGGGCGAGGGCGGCTTGTGTGCCGGGTTCTCGGGCTCCAGGTGGTGCAGCTCCACCCGCGAGGCCCGGTTGCTGCCCTTGTTGCCGTAGATGACCCGCGAGGCGCCGTCGAAGCGGTCCTTGAGGACGTCGCCCACGGCGCGGAAGGTGGGCAGCCGCATCCAGCACGTGCGCACGGTGCACGAGCCCGACATGCCGTGGCACTTGCACTCCTGGCGCATCTCGGAGAAGACTGTCTGTGGGGAGAGGGGGGGCACAGGGTGCCGTGAGCAGCCTGCGCCCCCCACCCTGGGACCTCCGCGATCCCACAGCAACAGGGACCCTGCAGGATCTGTCCCCACATTATTAGGTGATGTTGAGCCCACCCAAAGCCAACTGGGAAACACCTCTTGGTGGTTTCCAACCCACATATTGGGATGAGCTGGGGGTCTCCACAGCCATGCCCAGCCCTGAACAACCCCCCCCAGGACTGCCTGAGTCCCCCGGTGCCCTCACCATGCGCCCGGCCTCGTTGTTGTGCAGGTTCATGAGGAAGCGCAGGTCGCGGCCCTTCTCACTGGAGTCCACAAACTCCCTCCCGAAGAGCCGCCCGAAGTCAATGTTGTCGCTGCAGCCCCCCCAGTGCCAGTCGGGCCCCCCGGGGCCACGGCGCCGGTAATCGCAGGTACACGACTCAATGGAGCCCTCCGAGCAGGAGCGGGCCACCGAGTGCGTCACGCCGGCGCTGGTGATGGCAAAGATGAACGCCGTCTCCCGGCAGCCTGCGAAGGGGAGTGGGACCTTAGGGGCTGCAGGGACCCCCAACGCCCCCCAGCCCCAGCAGCGCCCTGCTGGGGGCAGGCGGGTGGGAAACGGCTGAACCCACGGGGAAACCGTTGGGTGCTCCCACGCAGGGAGATGCGGGGAGCCCCCCGCCGCCTCCCGCCGCCCCGCAGGCTCACCCCGGTTGACGATTTTGCCGAAGATGTTGGGGCCCTGGGAGGTGGGGCAGTTCCAGCGGCGGTTGCGGAACTGCCACTTGCACTCCTTGATGGCGGTCTGGAGGCCGGAGCTGACGCTGTGCAGGATGCCGGGGTTCTGGCGGATCAGTTTGCGCTGCTTGCGGCTCAGCAGCTGCAGGCTGGGGTCCAGCACCAGCTGCACGTTCTTGGAGTCCGTCAGCAGGTTGGTGGAGGAGGCCACGTTGATGATGCCCCTGCGGCACACGCGGGGCTCACGCCGGTGTTCCCGGCACCCCGCTCCCCGCCACCACCGGGGCACCTCCTCCGAGGGCAGCCCCCGCCGCTCCCTGCCCCGCACCGGGGGCTCGGTGCCGCCGCTCCCACCCACCGGGGCAGCGCGGGGGTCGCGGCTCTGACCCCCCGACGGTGCCGGGCGCTGCCCCCAAGCCGGGCGCACCTGCGCTGCCGCAGCCCTGGGGCGTGCGAGCCGGGACAGCGGCGGGGCCACCCGGTGCCGGTGCCAGCCCCTCTCCCTTCCCGGTCCCGGTGCGGGCACTCACCACCATCGCCCGCTGTTGTTCACCGCCAGCGTGTTGGAGAGGGAGGAAAACGCCAGCGCCCAGAGCGTGCGGAGGGCCAGCAGCAGCGCGGCGGCTCGCATGGCTCCGGCGGCCGCGGGAGGCCCCGGCAGAGTGCGCGGGCGAGCGGCCGCCGGGGTATTTATGGTGCCGCGGAGCCCCCGGCCCGGCCGCTACATCCACGCGTGTTTCCGGACGCGCGGGGCGCGGGCAGGGCGGGGCGGCTCCGCCGAGGGCGGCCGCGGAGGGGCCGCGGACAGCGCCGACCGGGCGGCACCGGCACCGGCACCGGGGCCGGTGCCCGGGGGCCCCGGGCGCGCGGCGTCGGGCGGCCCGTGCGCGGTGCCCGGTGCCCGGTGCCGGTGCTCGGCGGCTCCCCGGGGTGGCGGCGCGGCGCGGCTCGGCTCGGCTCGGCGGGTGCGCAGCGCTCAGCACCCGGGAGCATCTTCCAGCCCCTTCCCTCTTATAGGGGCGGCGCGCAGGGTCCCCATGGGCCGGTCCCGCGTCCTCGCCCTAACAATGGGGAGCGGCGGAGCCGCGGCACCTCTTATGGGGCGGCCGGAGCGGCGGCGCCGGGCCTGTCCGTCACGGCCCGGATTAGCCCGGCGGGTGGCTGCGTCCCGGCCCGCCGCCGCCCGACCCCGTGCCGACAGCGCGGCCGGGCCCCCCCCGGCTGCCCCCGAACGCCCCCCGCCCGGCTCCGCGCTCCCGCTGCACCGGCACCGGCGGGGGGAACGGGGAACGGCGTCCCGGGCCGGGCCGGGGCAGCTCCGGGAGCAAGGGGGGAGCAGAGTCCCGGGACAACCCGGGACAGCTCCCGGCGCGCGGAGGGAGCGGGGGACCCGGGTTAGCCCGGGATTTCCTGGGCCAGCCCCGGGCACAACGGGGGAGTGGAGAGCCGGGAATTCCCGGGACAGCTCCGAGCGCCCGAGGAGAGCGGAGACCCGGGACAGCCCTGGAGAACCCGGGACAGCCGGACATCCCCAGGGCACATGGGGACAGCAGAGACCCTGGGCAGCTCGGGTCAGCTCGGGGCGCACAGGGTGAGCAGAGACCCGGGACAGCTCGGGACAGCCCCCCGAGGACGCCGGCCCGGGACCCCCGATATTTTTGGGGTGGGAGACGCGGGGCCGGGACCGCGCCGGGGCCGCTCCGGTGTCCGTGGAGCCCTCTCCCGGTCCGTACCCGGAGCTGTCCCGGACACCCGACCCCGTTCCCCGGGAACACGGCCGTGGGCACCCAGGGGGGCTGCACCCCCGTGGGGGCGTCCCGGCCCCTCACGTCGGGGGGCAGAGGAAGGAGCAGGGAACGGAGGGACACGGGGCGAGAGGGGGCTGGGGGGGGGCGTGGGGGGGCGGCGTGGTGTGCCCGTGGGTGCCCGGGGGGTGCCGCTCCGTGGCTCTGGCAGGGCCAAGGCGCTGTCCCCGCTGTCCCCCACCCGGGGGTGGTGGCTGAGCCGCTCTGGGAGCCCCTTTTGTGGAGGGGGGGCACGGAAGGGAGCTGGGGGGGGGGGCGCTTAATCCTCCCGGCCGCGGTTTCCCCGGACCAGTCATGCGGAGGGCTGGATTAGCCCCGCTCGGCCCGTCACGGCCCGCACCCCTCTGACACTTCCAATTAAAGCCCGGACAAAGCCTGGGGCCGCGGGGGGGGGGACGGACCCCCCCCCCCCTCCCCATTGCACCCCAGCCGGGGGGTAGGGTACCGGCCCCCCTCCCTCCCCTCCTCGTCTCCATCCCCCTCCCCGTGCCGGGAGGGGCTGCCCCGGCGCTGCGGGGGCTCCCGGTACCCTCTCCCCACGCCCCCCGCCCCCCCACCTCCGGTCCCCATTCGGGTACCGGGGACCCCCCCCAGAGCGCAAACGCCCCCCCCTCTCCATCCCTCCCTCCCTCTCCCCGCTGTCCCATCCCGCCGGCTCCCCCGGTGCAGGTGCCCCCGGTTCGGGCGGCGGCCGGGCCAAGCGGTGGGCGCGCCCTCGGGCCGCCGCCCCGTCGGGGGCTCCCGGGGGCTGAGGTCAGCGGCCGCGGGGAGGCCCCGGGCGCGGCCGGGAGGGCCCTGCCCGGGGCCGTGCCACCAACGGCGGGCCCGACCCCCCCCCCTTCCATCCCCGTTACACCGGGGGGGGGCTGCTCTGGAGGTTTTCCCACTGCGCCCCCCCCCCCCGAACCCCCCCATCCCCGTGCTGTCTCCGGTTCCCCCCACACCCGCTCCCCTCTCCCTTTCCCCGTTCCCGGTCCCCCCCCCCCATCAAGTCCCCGTTGCCCCCCTCCCCCGCCCACCCGGGGCTCCCCCCCTCTGCCTCCCCCCAGCCGGTGGCACCGGGGGGGGCGGTGCTCGGGACCCCCCGCCCCTTCCCGGGGCGTTGTCGGGAGCCCGGCAGCGCGGGGCGGCTCCTGCAGCCGTCGGGGCTCCCGGTGCTCCCGGTGCTCCCGGTACTCCCCGGTGCTCCCGGTGTCCCGGCCTTACCTACCGGGGCGGAGGGGAGCCGGGGCCCGAGCTGGGAAGGAGCCGCGCGTCCGGTCCCGTCCCATCCCGTCCCGTCCCGTCCCGTTAGGTCCCGTCCCCTCCGTCCTGTCCCGTCCTGTCCCGTCCCGTTCTATCCCGTCCCGTTCTGTTAGGTCCCGTCCCGTTCGCCCCGTCCGGTCCCGTCCCATCCCATCCCATCCCATCCCCATCCCATCCCATCCCATCCCATCCGGTCCCGTCCCGTCCCGTCCCGTCCCCGTTAATTCCCATCCCCTCCGTCCCGTCCCGTCCCCTCCGTCCCGTTAGGTCCCGTCCCATCCCGTCCCCTCGACGGGACTTTACCGGTAACCCGGTAGCACCGGGACGCCCCCTCCAGCACCGGCCACACGGGGAGCGCCTCCAACCCGCCCCCCCCCACTCCGTGCACTCCCCCAGGACCCCCCTCCCGTGCACCCTCGACGCCCCCCTTCACCGACAGATCCCCCCCACGCCCCCACATCCCCGACGTGCCCCCCCATCACCCCCCCCCCGATGCAAGCCCCCCCCCGCGCTGCTGCATCCGCTGCCATGGAAACAGCCGGCACCCCTCGCCCCCCCGGGAGAGCCCGGGGCCGATATTGGGGAGGGGGGTTGGGGGGGGGGGGAAATTTAAAAAAAAATAATAAAAACGAGGGGGGGGGGAGGACCGGGAGCTCTCGCGAGATCGGCGCGCTCGGGCCTCCGCTTCCGGCGGCGGGAGCGGTGCAGAGTCAGCTGCGGGCGGGGGCGCCACCGGCACCGGCACCGGCACCGGCTCCAGGTGCGGGGTTCGACGGGGGGGGGGGGCGCGGCGGGGCCGTTTTCCCTCCCCCCCCTCTCCCCCCGGGGAAAGGGGCGCTGCCCGCAGCGGGGCGCAGCGTGGGAGGAAGAGGAGGAGGATGGAGGAGGAGGATGGAGGGGGCGGGGGGGGGGGCGCCGTGCACCGGTGGGCGCAGTGCGGGGGGGGGGGGATGCGAAGTGCATTGGGGGGGGGCATCGTAAAGGGGGGGGGGTATTGAGGCTCGGGGGGGTGATGCGGTGACCGGGGAGGGGCGCGGTGTGATGGGGGGGGGGCGTGGGGAGCGCTCAAGGTGCAGCACAAGGGGGGGGGGGGCACGGTGCGGGGGTGGGGGGTGATGCGGGGGGGGGGCGCAGCGTTTTAGGGCCGCGTTGCGGTTCCGGGGGGGGGGGAATGCGGGGGGCGGTGCGTTGGAGGGGAGCAACGCGGGGGGGGGAGGGAGCGACCCCCGCACACACACACGCACACATCGGGGGGGGCGGCAGGGCCTGGGGGGGGGCGCGGGGCGGGGGTCGGTGCCGCGGGGGGGGGGCGCGGGGGTGTGCAGGGGGCGGCGCGGGGCCCCCCTAGGGGCGGGCAGAAGATGCTGGGGGGGGGGGCTGGGGCTGGGGGCGGCCCCATCGGTGGGGGGGGGGGCGTGGGGGGGCGGGCTGGGCCCCCCCTGCCTGATTCAGGGCAGCTGCAGGGCTGGGTGGTGCACGGGAGGGGGGGGGCGTGGGGGACCCCCCCCATAATTTGGGCAGGGAGCCAGCCCCATGCCTCAGTTTCCCTCCGTGGGGTGCCCTGGCTTGGCCCCGCTGTAGGGCAGTGCATTGGGGGGGGGCACACCCCCAGAACAACCCCCCCCCCCAAAAAAAAAATCTGCGCACGGGCAACCCCAATGGGCTGCACGGCTCCAGGGGGGACCCCGGCACCGGCCCCCACCCTAAACCCCGCAGCACAGCCCACCTTAACCGGGATGTAGGGCTCAACGCAGCCCCCCCCAGGGTTGTTTTTTGTTTTTTTTTTTTGGGGGGGGGGCCCACCCCTGTCCCCAGCGCCCGCCCTGTGCCCCTGCAGGATTCGGCCTCGCCGTCAGCAGCGCCGCCGTCACCATGGGCAACATCTTCGGGAACCTGCTGAAGAGCCTGATCGGGAAGAAGGAGATGCGGATCCTGATGGTGGGGCTGGACGCCGCCGGCAAGACCACCATCCTCTACAAGCTCAAGCTGGGCGAGATCGTCACCACCATCCCCACCATCGGTGGGCACTGGGGGGGGGCACGGAGCCGGGGCACCCCCATGCCAGGGCCGCCTCGGTTTCCCCCAGCTGGGATCTTCTTCCCCCCGTCCCCCCCGGTCCCCACGGGGTTGCCCTGAGTTTCCCTCGTCTCTTGCTCCCCGCCAGGGTTCAACGTGGAGACGGTGGAGTACAAGAACATCAGCTTCACCGTGTGGGACGTGGGTGGGCAGGATAAGATCCGGCCCCTCTGGCGGCACTACTTCCAAAACACCCAGGGTAGGTCCCCGCGGGGCCGTGGGGTACGGGGCCGTAGGGTACGGGGCCGTGGGGGGGGCGCACGGAAAGCGGGGGGCGTCCCGGGAACGGCCGCATCCTGCGCTCCCAGCACCCTTGGGGTGTCTTCGTCTCGCCCCCCAGGGCTGATTTTCGTGGTGGACAGCAACGACCGGGAGCGGGTGAACGAGGCGCGGGAGGAGCTGATGCGGATGCTGGCGGAGGACGAGCTGCGGGACGCCGTGCTCCTCGTCTTCGCCAACAAGCAGGTGGGGCTGGGACCATCCCCGGGTGTCCGGGTCCCCGTGGCAGGACCGTGCCCACCCCGGTGACATCGGGGCCGGTACCCAGTGACACCCGTGGCAGGCCCGTGCCCGTCCCCGAGATATTTGGGGTGGTCTTTTAGCAGCCCCCTGCAGCGGATCCGTGCCCGTCCCCTCAATATCAGGGCCGTGAGCTCCCGTGGCAGGGCCGTGCCCGTCCCCACGGCGTCAGGGTTTCCATTTAACCCCCGTGGGGTTTTTTTCCCCCCCCCCCCCCCGTGGCAAATTGTGCCCAGCGTCTCCGCACCAGGAGCGGCGTTGACCGAGCCGGCTGGAAATTGCGCCCACCCTCGCGGCGTCGGGGCTGGCGTTGGCGACCGCGCAGCCGGTGCCCGTCCCCGTGCGGCGTCACGGGGGGGTGCGTGACCCCCCCCTCAACCTCCCAATCTCTTCCCTAGGACCTGCCCAACGCCATGAACGCGGCGGAGATCACGGACAAGCTGGGGCTGCACTCCCTGCGCCACCGTAACTGGTACATCCAGGCCACCTGTGCCACCAGCGGGGACGGGCTCTACGAGGGCCTCGACTGGCTCGCCAACCAGCTCAAAAATAAGAAGTGAGCGGGCGGCCGCCGGCCCCGGCCCCCCCCCCTCCCCGCACGCCCCACCCGGCCCCCCTCAACCCCCCGGGGGCTTTGCCAGGCCCCCCCGGCCGGCTGGGGCCACCCCCTCCCCGCGCCCCCGGCCGCCCCCTCCCCGCCCCGGTTGGGTTTTGCTTTCTTCTGGCACCGGTTGCTGTGGGGTTTTGCCTCTTTTCTCTGGGGTCTTCGCGGTTCCCCTCGGATCTCGTGTGTGCGTGCGTGGAAATATATCTATATATAAAGTATCTGGGGGGCCGGGGGCCCCCCCCCCTGCCGGGGCTGGGGGCAGAGCCCTGGGGAGGGGGACGGGGAAGGGGCCCACGCAGGGTCGGGGGGCGTGCTGGGGCGCCTCGTTCCCGTCCCCCTCCCCGTGCATGTCCCCGTCCCCCATCCCCTTCCTGTGGACCAAATGTGGGGGCCCCCAGGGCAGGCGTGGGGGCAGCGGGGCCTTGTGGGGAGGGGGCATTGGGACCGCCCTTCACCCCCAGAACGTCTCCCAGCCCCGTATGCCCCCCCCCCCCCCCCCGCCGGGGGGTCCCACACGTCCCCAGCCCCCCGATGTCACTTCGAGGCAGGTCTCCTCCCCGCGGCGCGACCCCCGGGGTGTGCGTGGGGGGGGACCGGGGCGGTCCCTGCGGCTGTGCCCTCTCCCCCGGCCGCCTGCACCCCCACCCCATGCCAGCATAGTGATTGTATGTCCCTGCCCCTCACGGACGGACGGATGGACGGACGGCCCTGTACTGTAGCCCCCCCCCCCCCCCCTTCCCCGGCACTGTATTTATACCCCTGGTCTGTGCTTGGTGTGACGTGTCGCTGCGGCTCTGCCCCGTCCGGGGACGTGTGTACTTGCCCCCCCCCCCCTCCCCTCCACGCCTGAGACGCTGGGTGACCCCTGGCCCCCCCCCTTGGATATTAAACATGTTTTATGTAGCGCTGCCCCACGGCTCTTCTTCCGCAGCCCCCACGGTGATGGGGTTGGGGGGGGGGGGGGGGGGGGAGGATGAACGCCAGGTCCTGGGGAGGGGGGGCCGGTGATGGACAGCCCTGGGCTGGTTTTAATTAGAAAGAGCTTAGCGGGGCGAGGGGGGGGGCCGGTGGGGGGGCGGGGAGGGGATCCCCCCCTTCCCAGGCCCATCTTTAAGGGAATAGGGGATGAAACGGTAAATCCCATTAGCGTTAATCCCGGCCGGGGTGTGGGGACGGTGCCAGCGCTGGGCTGGGTACGAGTGGGGCTGTGCCCCCCCCCCCCGGTGTCCCCCCCACTTTGGGCCAGGGGCTCCTCGGAGTCTTCCTCGCTGCCAACACCACTGTCCCCGTGAGTCTGGGGCTGTCACCACCCCGCTGTGGGTGGCACGGGGCTGCCGTGTGGGTTCCCCAAACACCAGGGCTCCTCCGGGACGGGGTCTGGAGCTATAGGGCCGGGGTCCCCGCTGGGATGGGATGCGGTGGGGGCGTGGGCAACCAGCACCCCCAGCCCGGAGCCGGCACCGGCGCGTTCCCACCGGCCTTGCCGGCGGCTTTGTCTAGCGGAGGCCAGCCCCGTGCTGACCCCCCGGCCCTAATCCCATTAGCTCCCGGCCCCCGAGCCGCCAGCCCGGCTTCGCCACCTCTCGGCAACCGGGGCTGGTATGTGGGTGCCGCGGCGGGGCCGGCGTGCCGATGCCGTCGCCCGGGAGCTGCACCGGGGCCTGCGCCGGCACCGCTGCCAGCAGGGCCGCTGACACCAGGATGGGAAAAGGGGGCCAGGTTGCCCTGTGCATGCATGTGGCCCCCCCCCCCCAAATATTAGTGTTGCCCCCCCCCCCCCCCACCGAGAGGGGCTGCCCTGGCTAACCAGGCCCACCAGGATCCCCCCCGTGTTGGAGCTGCCCCCGCTCGCGTGCCCCTCACCTGGGGATGGTGTCCTGTGGGTATGGGGATGTGAGGACATTTTTTGGGGGGGGCAGCTCGGCCCCAAGCCCCGTGGCTCCCCCAGGACCACCAGTGGGGTATTTTTGGGGGGGTCCTGCCCGTCCGGTGCGCGCTATGGGGGTGCTGGGGGGTCGCGTGTGCGTGCAGCTGGAGGGATGCTTCGTGTGCCCGGAGGGGTGCTGAGCCCCCCCGGGGTGGGGGGGGGACACCGGGAGGGGTTTTGGGGGGGGGGGTGCCGTGTGTCGGTTTCCCCAGGCTTTGCTGCCGCCTGCTGGCACCGGGGCCGTACGGCGCCGGGACACCGGGACCTCACCACCCGGTGACCGGAGCCCCCCCCGCCGCGAACGGGGACGGACGCGAGTCCCCTGGTGCTGGCGGGGGGGGGGGGGGGGGACAAACACAGGGGCATCCCCGGGATCACCGGGGGGCTCGGGGCTGTCCCCTTCCCCACCGGCTGCGCGGTCCCGGGAACGCGCACCGGAGCGGGACAGCCTCGACGGCCACCCCCGGTACCGGGACTCGACGGGAATCCCCGGTACCGGGGGCTTCCCCGGGGGGGGTTCATCCCCGGTCCGGGTTCGGGGCAGCCCCGGTGTCGACCGGGGGCGGGGCAGCGGGGCCGGGAGGCGGCGCCCCGAGGGTCCTGGGAGTGCCCGGGGCCGGGCGGGGCGGGCCCGGTGCCGCCGCCGCCGCCGCCGCCGCCGCCAGCCCCGGCCATGCCGCCCCCCGCCGCGCTGCTGCTGCTCGCCCTCCTCCTGCCCTCCGCCGCCGCCGCTACCGAGAGCGAAACCGAAAGCGGAGCCCGGGGGCTGCGCCTGGAGACGCTCGTGAGCACCGGAGGGAACCGGGAAGCGGAGGGAACCGGGGGACACCGGGCGGCCCCGGTTGAACGGGGGAGATGGGGAACCGGGGGGGACCGGGGGGATCGGGGGAGATCGGGGGCACGGGGAGGGACCGGGGACGTGGAGGGGGGGGGGGGGGAGGAGAGAACGGGACGGGACGGGGCGGGGGGGTTGGGGGTTAACGGGAGCACCGGGGGGGGGACACCGGGGACACCGGGGAGCCGTGTCCGCGCCACCGGGTGGGCACGGGGGGGGGGTCCCGGTTGCGCGGAGCTCCCGGGGGCTCCCGGGGCACGTGGGGCTGAGCGGGTCCCGGGGTGAGGGGGGGGTCCCGTGGAGCCGGGGCCACGTGGGGGGGGACTTTTGGGGAGGGGGTCCCGGCCCCACCGCCCCGTGACCCCCCCCCAACCCCCCCCTCCCGTTACAGGTGGCGCCCCCCGAGGGCTGCACGGAGCTGTCGGCGCTGGGGGACACGGTGCACATCCACTACACGGTGCGGGCGGCGAGGAACACGTCAGCACTGCGCTCCGGAGGGGGGGGGGGGGGCGGGCCGGGGGGGCGGCACCGGGGAGGCACCGGCACCGGGATCGGCACCGGGATGGGCACCGGGATCGGCACCGGGATGGGCACTGGGATGGGCTTGGAGTGGGGACGGGGCTGGCACCGGGATCAGCACGGGGGGGGGGCATCGAGGTGGCACCGGGTGGCACCGCGTGGGGACTGCACTGGGGAGCCCCCGGTGCTGGCACCGGGACCGGTGTGGGTGTCCCTGGGGGGGTCTCTGGGGGGCACTGGGTCCAGTATGGGGGAGGAACTGGGGTCAGCCCTCACCACAGCATGGGGGTGGCACTGGGGGGGGCTCAGACCAGTACCAGGGTGGCAGTGGGGTAGGGTCGGTGCCAACACGGGGATGACCCCGGGGCAACACCGGGACCCGCGTGGGGACAGCCCCGGGGCAGAGCCCCCCCTGCCACCCCCCCCCCGGTGACCGTCCCCATCCCCTTGTGGCCGCAGGGCAGCCTGGAGGACGGCCGCATCATCGACACCTCGCTGAGCCGCGACCCGCTGCAGGTGGAGCTGGGCAAGCGCCAGGTGATCCCCGGTGAGCGCTGCTTTTGGGGGACGGGGACGGGGATAAAAATGGGGTCTGGGGTCCCGCTCACACCCCCCTCACCTTCTCCTCGCAGGCCTGGAGCAGAGTCTGCTGGACATGTGTGTGGGGTAAGGCCGGTGGCAGGGCGAGGGCGGTGTCCCCAGCGCTGTCCCCTCCGCTGGGGGGGACACCAGCGGGGTTTGGGAGCGGGTTTTGGGGCTGACGGCTTCTCGCCGGGGCAGGGAGAAGCGGAGAGCCACCATCCCCCCGCACCTGGCCTACGGCAAGCGGGGCTCCCCGCCGACCATCCCCGGTAAGCGCAAACCCCCCCCGGGGGGATCCCGTAGCCCCCCCCCCCCCAAAAAAAGCCCTGCTGAGGCGCCGTCGCCCCTCTCCCCGCAGGCGACGCGGTGCTGCGGTTCGAGGTGGAGCTGGTGGCTCTGTCGCGGGCCAGCTACTGGCAGAAGGTGGTGAACGAGGTCCTGCCGCTGCTGTGCCTCGGGCTGGTGCCGGCGCTGCTGGGGCTCATCGGGTACCACCTCTACCGCAAGGCCAGCAGCCCCAAGCTCTCCAAGAAGAAGCTGAAGGAGGAGAAGAGGAACAAAGCCAAAAAGAAATAAAACCTCCCCTCGGTAGCCACAGATGCTCTGCGCCTGCTCTGTCTGCCTCAAGGGGTGTGTGGGGGGGGTAAAAGCAGAGAGAGGGGGCTCAGCGCCCCCAGCTTGGCGCTCCCCGCCTGCCCTGGGACGTGGTCGAGCCGAGGAGCAGAAAATTCGGAGCTGAGAGGGCACTGACAGGACACAGCTCGTCCAACAAAGCTCTGCGTGACCAGAAATAAGACCCGGAAGACGTTTTGGGCACAGTTTAGCTCTTTTATGTCAGCTTCACGGTGCCCCTGAGCACCAGGCACCCCAGTCCGCGGGACAATTAGGGGAATTCTCAGCTCCAGCCGGCGCCGTCAGAGCTGGGGACGGAGTCTGGGGGGGAATCGGGGGACACGGCTCTTGTGCTCGATGGCCAGCAGCGGGTTGGGCTTGCTGAGCACCTCGGGGCTGACGGAGAGCCCCTCCAGGTACTGCTGGAGCAGCCCCCGCAGCCGCTGGTTCTGGTGGCTCACGGCCGCAAGCTCCCGCGCCAGCGCCTGCTCCTCCAGCCTCGCCTTGTTGAAGCGCTGCCAGAAGCGCTCCAGCCCCACGTAATCCTGCAGAGCCTGGGAAAGAGGCAGGGAGAGAAGGGCAGCGGCTCCTGGAGCTGCCCGTGAGCGAGCCAGGGTGCCCCCGAGGGAGCCCTGTCCCTCGGAGCCCACCGCAGCCTCCTCACCTGAGCCAGAGGCTCCGCGGGCTCCTCCTTGAGAACCCTGTCGGCGTCAAAAAGCTCCCCCTCGGCCAGCGAGGACGGGTAGAAGGGCAGCACCTTCTCCCCCTCCGTCTCCAGCCGGCGGCACATCTCGGCCAGCCGCAGGATGCGCTCTGCCTGCGAGGAGGAAGGAGAAAAAGGGGCAGGGAGAAGGGGACGGCGGCACCCCCGGGCCTCATCACGGCTGGCCCCGGCCTCACCTTCCCCACAACCCGCGCCAGCGCCTTCAGGGCGGCGTTGCTCTGTGCCGTGAGCCTGGCCAGGTTGTCGTGGGCCTCGGCCCGGGCTTGGTTCATTTTGTTCTTGAGCTCCTGGAGCCGCCTGAGCACGGCTTCCTTCTCCTCCCGCGCGCGCCGGTTCCGCTCCTCGTTGTCCCGGAGCTGAGCCGCGAGCAGAGCCTTGGTGGCCGCCACCAAATCCTAGAGGCAGAGGAGCCGTGAGCAGGACAGGACGGGGTGTCCCTGCTCCTGGGGCCCCCACCCGCCCTTTGGCACCACCTGGAGCTTCTGCAGCTTCTTTGCCTGCATCTCTATCTCCCTGGAGCTCTTCTCATCCTTCTGCTTCAGCCCCTCGAAGGCCGTTTTCTGGTGCTCGGTGGCCTCGGCGTAGCCCTGCATGGCAGCACGGAACTGCTCCCAGAGCCCTTCCATCTTCCCACTCAGCTGCAGGCGGCTGTACTGCTTCTCCTGCAGGCTCTGGGGACAGAGAGCAGTGGGTTCCCTTCAGCTGTCTGGACCCCACCGTGTGCTCCCGACCCCTAAAAACCTCCTCGACGGAGCCAGCTACTCGGTGGGCCGCTGAAGAGCCCGGCCGGTTCCTCGTGCCTTGCTCTTGATGTCGTCCCGGGCGCTCTGGAAATTCAGCGTGGCCTCGTGATCGTCCCGGGCGTAGTTCTGCTCCAGGGCCAGCACCACGTCCTGCAGGTAGCGGATTTCTTCCTCGTGCTGCTCCAGGATGGCTTTCCTGGGGGGAAATCACCGAGGAGCTGCTGAGAGCAGCACGGGACAGAGGTGGGGATGCGCCAAGAGCAGCCACAGCCGTCGGGATCGGGCCGGGAGCGGGCTCAGCACCCAGCAGGACACCCAACAGGTACCACTGCTGTCCCCCTCCCCTTCTCGATACCTCTCCGTCTCAAATTCGGCCTCCAGGGCCTTCAGCTGGGCGTCGAATCCCTCCTGCAGGCAGGCCAGGCGGCAGCGCTGAAGCTGCAGCAGGCGGTCGATGTTCTGCAGGTGGCTGCCGAGCGCCCGGGCGTGCTGCGCTTCCGCCTCCTCCACGTCTGTGACCAGGGACTGCAGCGGGGGGAAATCACACCGGGGGGCCATGCACGGCCCCCCCCCCCCGCCCTCCAGCCCCTCGCTCACCTCGATGACGCTGTCCTTGCAGTCCAGCACCCGGGCGAAGGCCTGGCTGAGCACGGCGATGTCCTCGCGCAGCTCCTTCTCCTTCACCTCCCGCAGCACCGCGCGCCACTGGGCCGTGAGCTTGTGGAGGCTCAGGGCGCTGCTGCGCTCCTCCTTGGCCAGCTTGTCCTGGGGGGGGGGGGGGCCGTGAGCTTCAGACCCCCCGGGACCCCCCCCTGGATCCCCTCAGGACCCTCCTGGCACTCCCTGGGCCGCCCCGGGTCCCCTCCAGGCCACTCCCGGGACCCCCTCGAGATCCCCCCGGGACCCCCCCAGGATCCCCTGGACCCCCCCAGGACTCCCTCGGGCCTCTCTCTGGATCTCCCCTCCACCGACCCCCCCTGGGACCCCCCAGAACCCCCCTCGACCTCCCAGGGACCCCCCTGGATACCCTCAGGACCCCCCCAGGCCACCCCCTGGGAACCCCCCGCGACCCCCTGGGCCCCCCGGACCCCCCCCCGATCCTCCGAGACCCCCCCGGGACCCCCTCAACACCCCCCCGCCCCCCCCCCCGTGCCCCTCCCTCACCTTCAGGAACCTGACCAGCAGCTCCCCCCTCGCCTTGGCCGCCTCCTCCTCGGCCAGCGCCTGGCTCTGCAGCTGCAGGAGCCGGTCCTCCGCCGCCACCGGCATGGTGCCCCCCCCCGCCCCCCCCGGCGCCGTCCCGGTACCGGCTGCGGTCTCCCAACGCCCCCGGCCCCGCCGCCGGCGTCGCACCGGTCTCCTAGCAACCGCCACTTCCTGTCCTGCCCTGCCCCACTTCCGGTCGCCGAGGGGCCGCGGTCGGAAGAGCGCCCCCTAGCTGGGAGGAGCGCCCTCGCGGTCCAAGGGGCGTGGCCACGCTGCCATCCGACGCTCTTCTATTGGCCGGGATACCGGGCGCCTCCACAGCGATTGGCTAGCGGGAGCCGCCGTGGGCGGGGCGCGGCTGGCGGCGGGGGTATATAAAGGCGCTGCGGCGGCTCGGGCGAGGGGTTGGCGGGCGGGCTGGAGCGGGGTGGGCTCCGCTCGCGCTGCCGCCGCCACCATGCGGGAACGGAGGCCACCGGCGGCGGCACCGGCTCGGTGCAAGCTGGTGCTGGTGGGCGACGTGCAGTGCGGCAAAACGGCCATGCTGCAGGTGCTGGCTAAGGACTGCTACCCCGAGGTGAGCCTGGCACCGTTTACCGGGCACCGTTTACCGGGCACCGTTTACCGGGCACCGTTTACCGGGCACCGTTTACCGGGCGCTGACCGTGCCGGTGCCGGTGCCGTTGCAGACGTACGTGCCCACGGTGTTCGAGAACTACACGGCCTGCCTGGTCAGCGAGGAGCAGCGGGTGGAGCTGAGCCTCTGGGACACCTCCGGTACCGGGAGGGGGCGGTCATGTACCGAGGGGGGGGGGGGGGGTGATAAATGCTCCTCCGGTACCGGGAGCTGGGGCGTACCGGGGGGGGAGCGCTGCGGAGCGGGGGCAGGTCCGGCCCCGGTGGGGGGGGGGCGTTTTTTTTTTGGGGGGGGAGGGAGGTTTTGGGGCTGGGAGGGGGGTGGAAATGGGGTGGGGGGGGTGGCAGAAGGGGCTGCGGCAGAGGCAGCCCCGCAGTGGGGATGCTGCGGTTTGGGGGGGGGGGGGCATAGCGGGGGGGGGGGGGTTGGCTGGGGGGGTGCCCTAATTCTGGGGGCTGAGGGATTTTTGGGGGGTCCCCTGGGGGCTGGCTCAGTGGGAAGGCACTGACATAGGGTGGGGGGAAAGGCAGGGCTGGGTCCTGTTTGGGGGGGGGGTGCTGGGCACCCATAGGACCCCCCCTCCAGGTCCAGAGCCCCCCCACACACACATCATCCCTGGGGGGATTTTGGGGGGGGGGCTAACGGTGGGTCCTGGCATCTCCCTCCCCCTGGGCATCCCCAAAGGGCTGGGGATGGGGGGGGGTGTCCAGGCTGGGGGGGGGGGGGGGGGTGCGGGACAGCCCTGCCCTGGTGCTGCAGTGTCCCCCCCCCCCCCCGGTTGAAGGGGGGGTCCCCACCACCCGCCATCCCTGCGTTGCCATGGCGATGCGCTGGCGCAGCCTCTTTGCTATTCCGCGCACGGAGCGTCTGGGCTGCAAAACCCCTCCGAGGCCTTTTGGGGTCGGGATGGGGAGGGGGGGGGGGGACACAACACAAGGGGGGGGGCACCCGGGCCTCCCCCATATCCCGAGGGAGCACCCTGCCACCCCCGCAACCCCCCTCCTCCGGCTGTCCCCCCGCATGGCGCTGGTGGCCTTGGCTCCCTGGGGACCCCGTGGGGGTGGCAGCCACCCCCCCCCCTCCCCGGTCCTGGCTGGCCCCCCCCCCACACCCCCCGGCTGCTGCAGGGCCGTTATATAAATGCCGCGGGATCCGTTTGCTGCTGCCTCGTTAGGGGCGATGGGGATTTTAGTGGGGTGGGGGGGAGCACCGGCGGCATTTTTTGGGAAGGAAACCCTCTAGGACTGCTTGTGGCCCCCCCAGAACGGGGGATGTTCGGCCCCTTGATGAGCTGCCCTATGTGCCTGGGGGTCCTGGCTCCTCGGAGGGGGGGGTGGCAGTGCGGTGACACCCCCTTCTCCTTGCAGGTTCCCCCTACTATGACAACGTGCGGCCCCTCTGCTACAGCGACTCGGACGCCGTCCTGCTCTGCTTCGACATCAGCCGCCCCGAAACCCTGGACAGCGCATCCAAGAAGGTGGGGGGCACCCGGTCCCCGTGGGTGCCTTCTTCCCCCGCTTCCCTATGCCCTAGAAAATTGGGTGGGGGGCGTTTTGGGGTTACCCTGGGGTTCCCTCAACCGATGGCAGCTCCGTGCCCCGCAGTGGAAGACGGAGATCCTGGATTACTGCCCCAGCACGCGGGTGCTGCTCATCGGCTGCAAGACAGACCTGAGGACGGACCTGAGCACGCTGATGGAGCTCTCCCATCAGAAGCAGGCACCCATCTCCTACGAGCAGGTCGGGGGGGGGGGCTCTGGGATGGGGTGAGGGGGGTGTTTTTGGGGTGTCGTGCCGGCCTGACGCCGCGTTGGGTTGCAGGGCTGCGCCATGGCCAAGCAGCTGGGAGCCGAGAGCTACCTGGAGTGCTCGGCCTTCACCTCGGAGAAAAGCGTCCACAGCATCTTCCGGACCGTGTCCGGCATCTGCCTCAGCAAAGCCCCCCCGCAGCCCCCCAAAAGCCCCGCACGAAGCCTCTCCAAGAGACTCCTGCACCTGCCCAGCCGCTCCGAGCTCATCTCCTCCGCCTTCAAGAAGGAGAAGGCAAAAAGCTGCTCCGTCATGTGAGGGGGGGGGGGGGACAAAGGGATTTCTTCCCCCCCCCACCTCCTCGCTGAGCCCCCAGTGCCTGGGACAGGCTGGGGGCCAAACGGGGCTGCGGTGCCCCCCCTGAGGAGGATGGGGTGCTCGCCGCCCTCCCATCACACCGCTTCCCCAACCAGTGCGTGCTGGGGCCCCGGGGCTGGGGGGCAGCCCCCCCAGAGCTGCCGTGTGTGTGTGTGGGGTTTGGGGGGGGGACACCTGGGGAGGGACCTTGCTCGGTGGCTGCTCCCGAGCCCCCGGCCCAGCGGGATTCATCCACGGACTCATCCTTTTTTTTTCTTTGAATGCCCAGTTGGTGTCCGGCTCTGCCCCATCCCTCATCTGCTGCTTGGCCCCGAGATGCCTCGGGGTGGCCACCCCCCTCTCCCTCCAGCCCCAGTCTGGGGAGCGGAGCTCCGGGGAGGGGGCGGCTGTTTTATAGACTGTCTCTTGGGGTGACTCTGTTCAATGTTCAGTGTTATTAAAAAGCTTATTTATTATCGGAAAAAAAAATATAACAACTACCCACGTGCAGTAGGTGCCTGGTGCTGTGTTTTGGTGTGTGGGGGGGGGGGGTTCAGCCATGGCACTCCCCAGGGCAGGGTCCTTCCTGGGGTGCCAGCAGGGAAAGGTGATGTGATGCCAGCAGCTGGCTGTGCTGTCACCCATGGGTGGTGACGTAGGGTGTCCCAGGGTAAAGTCCCTGGGGTGGGGTAGGAGTCCTGGAGCTGTGTGGCCCCCCCCCCCCCCCGGGCTGGGCCAGGGCTCTGCCTGGGCACTGTGGGGCAGCCTCGGGTACCCCATAAGGGTCCCTATAGGGGTCTCCTGCTGCCCCATGGCTCTACCTGGTCCCCCAGCAAGGGGACAGCTTGGGGATGGGGAGGTGACAGTGGGGGGGTAATTGTAGGGTTAGGGGGTTGGGGCTGGATGCTGTGCTGGTTGTGGGGCTCGCATGGAGCAGTGGGGTGTTGTGGGGAGTGTCACAGTAGTGGGTTTGTGGGATTCTATAATACCCAAGGACACAGAGGCTTTTTTTCTTTATTTTTTTTTCCTTTTTATAAAAACGTTGCCAATAAAGCCAGTGTTCAGTTACAATTATTTACTTGTAGGTACACACACTTTTTATTTTGGAGTTTTATCAGTACGGGAGCAGGGCAGGTTGCTGATGGACGGAGCCTCTGGGGCTGATCCCTGCTATGGGGTGTGAAGGCAGCTGCCAGTCCCCAGGTCTGTTTGGGAGAGCAGAGCACAATTTGCTTTATATCTGGCATAGATGCACAGGTGGGCACGAGAAACCGACCCAGGGTGGTTGTTGCTGGCTTTGTATCCTCTAGGGTCAGTCCCTTACCCAAGTCTCTTGTTTTTTTTGTGCTGATCGAGGCCATCCTGGGGGCTCTGGCTGCTCTAATCAAGGCTGCCGTGGACTCCCAGCACAAATCCTGCCCTGTCCAGGTCTCCTGCCACCACAAGGAGACGTGTAAAGCCTTCATAAAAATCCACCCAACAACAACTTGGCCTTCCTGCTGTGGGGTCAGACACTTGGTGCTTACTACGTCACCCCGTGGCTGCGTAGAAAGTTAAAATATTAAATTTTGGAGATGGAAGTGTCTGGGGAGCAAGGCGTGCTGCGGTGCAGGCGCCTGCCCGCTGCGGCAGGAGGCTCCCCGGCGCTGAGCCGCTCGTCGCCGGCTCTGCCAGGAGTCATTGCGCTGTTGGCAGCCAGCACCACGGGTTGGAAGAACAATGGAATTTTATTAGGCGTGTTGGGCTTAATTGGATTGTCCAGAAGGGATTGTGACCTATCCATGCATATACGTTGTCAGGTCTGCGTATTTTCCAGTTGTTATTAGTGCTTGGCCAGCCATTGCGCTGTAGACTACAGCGTGTAGGACCAGGATGAGTGAAATTATGCTATCTTTGGTAATTCACGTTATTAACAACTCAATCTAAGGTTCCGGAGTTCCAGACCGTCAAAAACATCATCACTAGTAATTGCTGATTCATTATTACAGGTCCACGAGGTTTCTAGGTCAGAATCATCACAAGCTCATGTTGTGGTGTTACGTTTTAATTGAAACCGTGTTTGGGTTCAACTCTAACGCAAAGACTAATTATGATTGCTTGTAATCCCTGCACAGGTTGAAATTGGGCCTTGGGGCACCCTAATGAGCTGTGGGCTTTAAAAGGTGGTCGATAATTTGTGGGGCTGGGGCTCGGGGTGCCAGGTTAGGTCGGCACCAAGGACAAAATAATCAACGTGAGACTTTTATGAAGTGATAAAATAACCAATGTGAAGCTTTTACTAATTGATAATCAATGTGAGACTTGTTAAGTGATAAAATAATCAATGTGAGATTTTTTTATTAAGTGAGAAAACAACCAATGTGAGACTTATTGATAACACCATCAATGTGAGGCTTTTATTAATTGATAAAATAATCAATGTAAGACTTTATTAATTGATAAAACAATCAATGTGAGGCTTTTATTAATTGATAAAATAATCAACTGGATGGATTGGGGCTGCTTAGGAAAGGCCGCTGGGGGATCCCTGGGCCAGCGCAGGGCCGGCCTAGGCCTGAGGGCAGAGGAACGGGGAGGCCGCGGGGGGCTGCTGGGAGTTGTAGTCCGTTTGCGGGGGGTTCGCTGCGCGGGCTGCTGGGAGTTGCAGTCCCCGGGACTCGCTTTCCCGGCGTGCCCCGCGGCGCTCGGCGGCGGCTATGGCGGCGGTGGCTGCGCGGCGGAGCTGAGGCCTGCGGCGGTGAGACGGGGCCGGGGCTGGCGAGGGGGGGACGGGGACACGCAGGAAGGCTCCGGGGATCCTCTCGGGACCGGGGGGGAGGCTGCAGGACCCTGCCGCCCCCTTTCCCGAGCCGGGCTCGCAGGCACGGCCTGGTCCCTGGTGCCCCCCCACGACCCCGGTTCTCCCCGGTGCCCCCCCCCTCAACTCCCGGTTCCTCCCGGTGCCCCCCTCACCGGCCCCCGGTGCCCCCCGGTCCCCTCCTGGCCCCCGGTTTTGCCCAGTCCTGGGTCCCCCCCCGGCTCCCGGTTTTGCCCGGTCCCCGGCCCCCGGTTGTGCCCCCGGTCCCCGGTTCTGCCCGGTTCTCAGTGTCCCCCCCCCCCGGCGACCCCCGCTGAGCCCCCGTCCCGCAGATGGCTGGAGAAGTGGCGGACAAGAAGGACCGGGACGCGTCGCCCGTCAAGGAGGAGAGGAAACGCTCCCGGTCCCCGGACAGGGATCGCGACCGGGACAGGGACCGCGACCGGGACCGCAAGGGGTCCCCCGGCAAGGATAGGAAACGGCACCGGTCCCGGGACAGGAGGCGAGGCAGCCGCTCCCGCTCCCGGTCCCGCTCCAAGTCGGTAGATAGGTGAGCCCCGTGAGCCTCTTAGCGAACCGTTCTCCCCCCTCGGGGGTCTGTGGAAGCCCCAGGAGGGGCTGAGGAGCTGGACACGGGGGTCTCACCGTTACTGTCCCTGACCCCTTCCGCAGGGACCGCCGGCACAAAGACCGAGATCGGGACCGGGGCAAGAAGGACCGGGACCGGGAGAAGGATGGGCACCGGCGGGATAAGGACAGGAAGCGCTCCAGGTGAGCGTCCTCTTGTTTTGGGGTGGCTGCGGCCCCGCTTTGCTGCGGTGTGGCGGCATCCCGGGCTCTACTCCGGGGGGATTTCCCCCATCGGAGGGGACCGGGTGGGCCCGGGGCTGTGTTCAGTGCCTGATTTCCCCCCCCTCCTGTTTTTCTGGGAAGCTTGTCCCCAAGCAGGGGCAAGGACTCGAAGTCCCGGAAGGAGCGGGACTCAAGGAAATTGGAGGAAGAGGAGGAGAACGCGCTGAAGAAGGAGAAGGTGAGGAGCGGGGCCTTGGTTCGCAGCTCCTGCAGCGCTCGGGGTGCCTCTGCTGAAGGAAATGGCCCCCCCCGGGGGCTGTTAACGATCCGGCCCCACGTTTTCAGGCCCAGCCCCTGTCCTTGGAGGAGCTGCTGGCGAAGAAGAAAGCTGAGGAGGAGGCAGAAGCGAAGGTAGGAGGGGGAGCCCTCCCTTCCCACAGAGTCCTGGCCGTGGCGGCTGTACGGGATGGGTGGCTGGAGTGAAACATCGTGTTCTAGGGTGGCCAGGCCAGGTTTGAGCCTTTTTTTTTTCTTCCTTCCACAGCCCAAATTCCTGTCCAAGGCAGAGCGGGAGGCCGAGGCTTTGCGGCGGCGGCAGCAGGAGGTGGAGGAGCGGCAGCGGCTGCTGGAGGAGGAGAGGAAAAAAAGGAAGCAGTTCCAAGAAATGGGGAGGAAGATGCTAGGTAAGGTGTCGTCCCTGCCTGCTGGGTGCGAGGGGCTGTGCTGGGACCCCCCCTGGAAGCCTCCCCAGCCTCGCTGGGGGGTGCTGGGCCCCTCTGAGGTCCTTCCCCTGCTCCCCAGAAGACCCCCAGGAGCGTGAGCGCAGGGAGCGCCGGGAGCGCATGGAGCGGGAGACCAACGGCACGGAGGACGAGGAGGGCAGGCAGAAGATCCGGGAGGAGAAAGACAAGAGCAAAGAGCTCCACGCCATCAAGGTGACGCTTGGGGGCTGGCCTCGGGGGCGTTATTGGGGCCGGAACGCCCGGGTTCCTGCCCTGCTGATGCTCTGCTGCCCGCAGGAGCGCTACCTGGGAGGGGTGAAGAAGCGGAGACGCACGCGGCACTTGAACGACCGCAAGTTTGTCTTCGAGTGGGACGCGTCAGAGGACACCTCCATTGACTACAACCCACTGTGAGGGCCTGGGGGTGCCCCAGGGGGGTGTTGGGGTGTCCCAGGGGGGTGCTGGGCAGCCCCAGCCCTCCTCCTAACTCTCCTGCACTCCCCTAGGTATAAGGAACGGCACCAAGTGCAGCTGCTGGGCCGGGGCTTCATTGCAGGGATCGACCTGAAGCAGCAGAAGAGGGAGCAGTCGCGTTTCTACGGGGACCTGATGGAAAAGAGGCGAACCCTGGAGGAGAAGGAGCAGGAGGAGTGAGCGCGCTTAGCTGGGGGGTGGCAGCGGGCTGCAGCGTGTCCCTCTGGAGGTGGAGGGACAAATCCCGTGTCCCCAGAGGTGCGGGGTGAACCCTGTCCCCTTTTTCTGCCCCCCACTCAGGGCCCGGCTGCGGAAGCTGCGGAAGAAGGAGGCCAAGCAGCGCTGGGACGACCGCCACTGGTCCCCAGAAGAAGCTGGACGAGATGACAGACAGGGACTGGCGGATTTTCCGCGAGGACTACAGCATCACCACCAAAGGGGGCAAAATCCCCAACCCCATCCGCTCCTGGAAGGACTCCTCCCTCCCTCCCCACATCCTGGAGGTCATCGACAAGTGCGGCTACAAGGTGGGCGCGGGGAGCAGGGGCTGCTGCTGGCAGACCCCGGCGGCCCTCGTGGGGAGCTGGCTCGCAGGATCGGTGCTCCTGGCTCTTTTTTTTGGGGTGATCCATGCAAAGGGGAAGTTCTGCTCCCAAACCTGCCTCTCCCCTCTGCAGGAGCCCACCCCCATCCAGCGCCAGGCCATCCCCATCGGCCTGCAGAACCGCGACATCATCGGCGTGGCCGAGACGGGCAGCGGCAAAACGGCCGCTTTCCTCATCCCCCTGCTCGTCTGGATCACGACCCTGCCCAAAATCGACCGGTGGGTGGGACGGGGGGCACGGGGACGGGGTGGGACGGGGCATGGGGACGACGAGGTGGGACGGGGCACAGGGACGATTTGGGACGGGGCACGGGGACGCTGCGGAGGGGGTCAGTGCGTCCCCATGGCCGTATCCTTCCTGCTCGCAGGATCGAGGAGTCGGACCAAGGTCCCTACGCTATCATCTTGGCCCCTACTCGAGAGCTGGCCCAGCAGATCGAGGAGGAGACCATCAAGTTTGGGAAGCCGCTGGGCATCCGCACGGTGGCCGTGATCGGAGGGATCTCCCGCGAGGACCAAGGCTTCCGCCTGCGCATGGGCTGCGAGGTGAGGGTCAGGAGGCCCCGCAGGGTCCTGTGGGGGGCTCTGGGGCCACCGCCAGCCCCCCCGTAGGGGCCAGGTCCCAACCAGGCCGTGGACATCAACCCTCTGGCCCCCAGATTGTCATCGCCACGCCGGGGCGTCTGATCGACGTGCTGGAGAACCGCTACCTGGTGCTGAGCCGCTGCACCTACGTGGTGCTGGACGAGGCGGACCGCATGATCGACATGGGCTTCGAGCCCGACGTGCAGAAGATCCTGGAGCACATGCCCGTCACCAACCAGAAACCCGACACGGACGAGGCCGAGGACCCCGAGAAGATGCTGGCCAACTTCGAGTCGGGGAAGCACAAGTACAGGCAGGTGGGTGCGGGCAGGAGCCGGGGGCGGAATTTAGGGTGCTTCCACCAGGCTGCGGGGTGGAAAAGGGACAATTTGGGGGCTTTGGGGACCGGGATGAGAGAGCTGGGGCTGCGTTCCTACCCCATGGGGCCGCTGCTCACTGCTCTGATCCCTCGCAGACCGTGATGTTCACGGCCACCATGCCGCCGGCCGTGGAGCGCCTGGCCCGCAGCTACCTCCGCCGCCCGGCCGTGGTCTACATCGGCTCCGCCGGCAAGCCGCACGAGCGGGTGGAGCAGAAGGTCTTCCTCATGTCGGAGTCGGAGAAGAGGTGCGGAGACGAGGGGTCTCAAGGGGGTTGGGGGCGTTTTGGGGGCGAGAGAGCTCCGTGGAGGGGGGAAATGTGGGATCCTGGAGAGCGGAATGGCTCTCGGGGCACTGCAGCTTCTCCCTCCGTGCCTGACTCTCCTCCTCCCAACAGGAAGAAGCTGTTAGCCATTCTGGAGCAGGGCTTCGACCCGCCCATCATCATTTTTGTCAACCAGAAGAAGGGCTGCGACGTGCTGGCGAAGTCGCTGGAGAAGATGGGGGTGAGTGGGGGCCTCACCCTTTGGCAGCGGTTGTCCTCCCACAGCCTGTCCCCCTCTCGTCATCCCTCAACCAGAAGCTTTTGCATTTCGTGGTGCTGTCCCCAGGCCCCACAGGTCCCAGTGACTTGTCTTGGGGCCAAATCATCACAGGGATTTGACCCAGTCCTGTCCCTGGTGTCCCTCTGTTGTCCTCCACGCCGTGGCAGAGCCATGGGAGCGTGGACACCCCCCAGCTCCCCTCCAGTCCTCCCAGGCCCCATTTCCACCCCCTCCTGACCCCCATTCTCGTCCTGCAGTACAACGCCTGCACCCTGCACGGCGGCAAAGGGCAGGAGCAGCGAGAGTTCGCCCTCTCCAACCTGAAGGCTGGGGCCAAGGACATCCTGGTGGCCACGGACGTGGCCGGCCGCGGGATCGACATCCACGACGTCTCCATGGTCGTCAACTACGACATGGCCAAGAACATCGAGGGTGAGTCCGAGGCCTGGTTTTGGCTACGATGGTTCATTTTTTTGGAGGATTGGGGTACGGGGTGGGGTGGCCCTGCCTGACTCTCCCACCCCCCT
This sequence comes from Netta rufina, assembly GCF_964035555.1. NCBI lineage: Eukaryota > Metazoa > Chordata > Aves > Anseriformes > Anatidae > Netta > Netta rufina. Next base: position 608,926 of record NC_140154.1, read on the forward strand.
GCAGATTACATCCACCGCATCGGGCGGACGGGCCGGGCGGGGAAGAGCGGCGTGGCCATCACCTTCCTCACCAAGGAGGACTCCACCGTCTTCTACGACCTGAAGCAGGCCATCCTGGAGAGCCCCGTCTCCTCCTGCCCCCCCGAGCTGGCCAACCACCCCGACGCCCAGCACAAGCCTGGCACCATCCTCACCAAGAAGAGGCGGGAGGAAACCATCTTCGCCTGAGGCTCCGGGGATGGTGTTTGCCTCTCGGCCACCCCTTTGGGGACAGCAGGGCCACCGAGGGCTGCCGGGACTTTGCTGGCTGCTCCTTCCCCCAAACCCCAGGCCCCGGTGCAGCCAGGACTGCTGACAGCAGGGATTGGGGCTGGGACTGCCCCAAAACGTCCTCTTTGTGCTCCCCGTCCCTCTCCCTGTGTTCACCGTGGACTTGTGGGGCTGCCGGAGGCTTTTTGGGGGCAGGTTCCTCCCTGCCCCCCTGTTCCCCAGGCAGGGTCGGGGTTGGGATCCTTGCGCTGCTTTGTAGCCGGGGCTGTCCCTGGAGCTGTGTTCCTTTCCTCCCTTTTTTAGCGAAACCTCCAAGCTGCGGGAATAAACCTGCAGCTGCGTTGCCAGGCGTCGCCTCCCCGTGCTCTCTGTTCCTGTGGCACCTCCTCGTGTCCTCGCCGGCCTCTCCCTGCACCCTGAGGTGCTCGGAGGTGGCCGTGCCCCTAAAAGAAGAGCCCGGGACCCGTCCCTCACCCACCCCCGGCTCCCCAACCGCCAGAAAACCGCCACACCGCTGCCTCCGAGCACGCTCGTGTTTCTGAAACAAGTTACAGGGCAATTCAGTGCTTTCTACAAAAAGAAATTATAACAAATCTGTGGCTCCCACCCCTTCCCCTCCGCCGGCTGGGGACGGCTCCCTGTGGGGGGAGCAGCCGCCGGCCGAGGGCCGTGGGCGCTGTATTTACAGGACGGCGGTGACGTGCGGGGACGGGGGGGGTGGGGAGGGGGGGCAGCGAGTGCAGGCGGGGGGCAGCAGCCCCCTGTGGGGTCCAGCAGCCCCCCCATAGGGTCCAGCAGCCCCACAGGGGGTCCCGCTGTCCCCCTCTGTCCCCCCTGTCCCCGGGGGGAGGAAGCGGTTTGGCTACTGTGAACTGGGGGGGGGGCTGGGGGGGGGGAAATCGGTGCAGAGCGAAGCAACTGGTGCGGCCCCCTCCTCCTGGGGGGGTCCCATGCAAGGGCAGGGGAGGGGACAGGCCCCGGGGGGGGGGAGGTGAGTGCTGTCACTGTCCCCTACATCTTCAGGGCAGCGGGATGGGGGGGGTGCTGCTTGAAACCGTGCCCCCCCCTCCCCCTTTTACCGACCCTATGAGTCCTTTTTTTTTTTTTGTGGGGGGGGGCCCTCTGCTGATGGCGGCTGCCCTGCGGGGAATGATGCTGGGGGGGGGGCCAGGCGGGGAAACTGAGGCAGGGAGAAGGCTTGTGGCTGCTCTCGGGTCACCAGGAGCCAGGGAGGGGGTTGATTTTGTTTTTTTTTTTTTTTGGGGGGGGGGGGGGCCCTGGCATCCTGGCTGCCGGCCCCCTCCTGTGCTTATTATGGCTGAAGACGGTGCCCGGGGCCAGGCGCCGGGAAGCTGCCACTGCCGAGAGGAGTTCCCCGAGAGAAGGGGGGAAGATTGTCTGAGCACCCCCAGCGCGGGGCTGGGGTTGGGGTAAAAAAAAAAAAAAAGGGCGGCGAGGACCCAGGGAAGGGGCCCCCAACCCCTTTTCCCCTTTTTTTTTTTTTTTTTTTTTTCCCTTCCCCTTTTGCCCACCCGCCCTAGTAGCTGTCCTTGGCCCAGGGCCGGCTGCGCTGCCAGTTCCTGTCGTGGTCGCGCTCGGGCGGGCGCTCCAGCAGGCGCTCCTGCGCGGCGGGGCCGGGGGGGCCGTGCAGCCCGCTGTTGTGATGCCGGTGGGGTTGGTAGAGGTCGGGGTAAGGCTCCCCGTACTCCTCTTCCTCCTCCAGGTGCCGGGAGCCGCGCTGCGAGGAGGCCACCCAAGGTTTGGGCGAGGGCTCGCTGGCCTCGTCCGAGGGCATCAGGCTGTCGTGCTCCAGCGGCGAGTGCTCGCCCCGCTCCCCCAGCAGCTGCTGGCTCTGGGGGGGGGGGGCAGAAACGGGGCTGGGGGGGGGCGCCCCTTTCCTTTTAACCCCCTCGGGGGGTGTCTGGGGGGGTTGGTTTTTGGGTACCTGCAAGCCGGGGAGGCTGGTGGGCGAGGGCACGGCGTGCGGGGCGTGCGGCGGGTGGTGCGTGGCGCGCCAGTACACCTCCAGGTACTCGGCCAGGTGCTCGCAGGCGTCCTCCAGCTGGTTCTCATCCAGGATGACGTCGAAAAGCTCCTGGGGAAGGGCAGGAAGGGGGTGAGGGAGGGCACGGGGAGCCGTCCCCCCCCCCCCAGGGTTTTATCCTGGGGTTTGGGAAGGGGTGGGGGGGGGAAGCTGCGGGCTCACCGGGGGGCACTGCACCAGCTTGTCGGCTGCCATCATCTGCACGTTGAGGTGCTTCACCTGCGACTTGCCGCGGGATTTGATGAGCCGCTGCAGGACCTGGGGAGGGGGACACAGGAGGGTGACAGGAGCGTGGCGACGAGCCGGGACCCCCCTCCCCAGAGCCCCAGCCCCCCCCTCACCTTGGGGGAGGACACCTTGACGTAGACGATGATGGGCGCCAGCGAGGTTTTGGCCAGCTGGGCCGGGTGGTTGATGGTGTCGGCGTCCAGCACCACCAGCTGCAGGGACTTGGCCAGCTCGAAGATGCGCTCGATCTCGCTCTGCACCTCGGCTTGGGGAGGGCCGGAGAGGATATTTTAGGCCATTTAGGCTCTCCCCCAGGGGAGAACCCCCCCCCCCCCTTGATGCCCCTGGCCCCTCACCGATGCTGGAGCGGGTGGTGGAGCGCTCCAGGATGGCCTGCTTGCCCAGGTTGTTGAGGATGGAGCGCTTGGCCAAGGAGAGGTCGGCCGTGATGTGGGTGATGGAGATCCTGCGAGAGCGGGGGGGGGGGCAGAGACAGCGCTGGAGGCCCTGCTCTGCCCGTATGTGGCAGGGGAAGGGGCTGGGGGTCTGGGGGGGGGGGCTCACCTGCCGTCAAATCTGTGCTTGAGGAAGTCGAAGAGGGCTTTCTGCATCATGTCGGTGACCTGCGGCGGGGCGGCCGCGCGGTGAGCCGGTGGCAGATGGCAGCGGCGGGGAGGTGGCAGTCGTGCGGTGCCACCCCCCCCCCGGCAGCCCCGGCCCTGCCATCTGCCTGCCACCGGCACGGAGAAAATCGGGGGGGGGGGGGGGGACAGGATGGGATGGGGTAGGACCCCCCCCCAAAAAATAATACCTCGTATCCTTTCAGCGAGGGTCCCACCAGCACCACCGGCCGCATGGAGGGGACCACGTCGTAGGGTGGGATGTGCTGCGTCTGCGGGGGGGGGGGCGTGGGGATGGGTCAGTGCTCTGTGATCCCACCCCCGGGGGGATTTCGGGTGTTCTGACCCCCCCCCCCCAGCCCCCAAATCCTCCCCCCAGCCCCAAAACCCTCTCACCCCCAAGGGGGGTTTCAGTGAACCCGGGTGTCCTGACGCCCCCCCAGCCCCAAAACCCTCTCACCCCCAAGGGGGATTTCAGTGAACGGGGGTGTCCTGACCCCCCCCCAGCCCAAAAACCAGCTGGGGAGAGGGTTGTAGCCCCCCCCCCCAGCCCCAAACTCTGCCTGCGGCCCCCTCCCCATCTCCCCCAGCCCCCTCCTGGGGCCTCACCTGCTTCTGCTTCTGCTTGGCTTGGGGGGGGGGGGAGAGAGAAAAGACAGAGGTTGGTGACAACGCAGTCGACCCCCCCAGACCCCAAAATGTCCCCTGGACCCCCCCACGCCCCCCCCCGACCTTCCCTTACCTAAGGAAGGGGGAGGCGATCGCCGGTTCCCGCTGTCGCCGAGGCCCAAGGCGTTGCCAGCTCTCCTGGGGCAGACAGGAGGTGAGTGGGGGCCGGAGGGGGGGGGCAAGATGTTGGGGGGGGGGCCGCTCCCTACCTGGCTTTCTGCTCCTGTTTGAGCCTCATGGCTTCCAGGCGCTGGGGGCTGGGGATGAAGGCGATGTCCCCCCCCTCCTTCACTAGGCGCCCGATCCACCAGTCATTGCTGTATTTCTGAAAAGGTGGGGGGGGGGGGGGGGGAAGGAGAAAGGTTGGGGGGGCCCTGATCCTGCTCCCCCCCCCCAAAAAAAAAAGAAAACGAACCCCTTCTCACCTCCTTGATGTGCAGGAAATCTTTGGCTTCGAAGTTGATGGCGGCTCCCTGCACCGGGCACTCCTCGTCCAGCGCCCCGCAGTAGCTGACATTGGTGCGCACGGCGAAGGCGACCGGCTTGTGCTGGGGAGGAAAAGGGGGGGGGGGCTCAGCGCCTTCCCCCCACCCCCAAAAAATAAAGAAACGAGCCCCCCCGTGCCGTACCTTGGCCCTCTCGAGCTGCTGCTGGGCCTGGCTCTCCACCTCGCGCCGGGCGCTCTCGCGATCCTCCTCGAGGGACACGTCGGAGTCCAGGGACGGGCGGCTGGTGTAGGAGTCGGCCGAGCCCTGCGGGACGGGGCTGAGTGCTGGGGGGGGCTGCGGGGACCCCCCCACAACGGGGTGGGGGTGTCCATGTCCCCCCCACCACCTCCCAGCAGGGCCAGCCCGGAAAAGGGGTCCCCGGTCCTCCCCGTCCCGCTTTCGGCGTCCCCGGTGCCACCAAACTGGGGGCCCGCGCGTGGCATCAGCTCCGCGTGCTGGGGGGGGGGGGAAAACCTAGAGCCCCCCCCCCCGGTATGGGTTGTAGGGTCGAGCTGGGGGCTGTGGGACCCTATCCTGTGCCCCCCAACCACGCTGTGGCCCTGCCCAGGCCCCCCCCCCAGCCCCGTTCCCCATCCCCAGCCCTGGGGTACCCAAGTGCGGGGCCTCGCTGCGGCCCCCCCTTGGTTTTTCCCCCCCCCCCCCCGCCGGCAATTAGCGGCTGCCTGCTGCGCCCGGAACAGGCGCAGAAGCTGCAGTGAAATATTTATAGGTGCCTGGATGTGGCTGAGCCCCCCCCCCCCGCGGCCCCCCGCCCGCCCCCCCCAACCCCCCCCCGAGGAGCTCCGGGCCCTGGCGAGCTGAGCTCAGCAACGTGGCGCGCCCCCCCCCCCCCCCCCACGCCCCCCACCCTGCGCATCTCAGCTTCACTCATCCCCGGGGGGGTGGTGTTAGAGCCCCCCCCCCCCCCCAAACACAAGCAATATGGCTTTCCCAGCATGGCCCCCCCCCCAACATGGCCTCCCCAGCACGCCTCCCCCCCCCCCCAGCATCTCAGCAGCCCCCCCTCAGCATCCCCAGCGCGGCGTCTCCATCACCGCCCCCCCCCCCAAAAAAAAAAAACCCTCGGGGGGGGGGGTCCGCGGCCACGGAGGGGTTCGAGGGGGGGGCACCTGCCCCGTGGGGGGGGGGGGGGGGGACGACAGCGGTGAGGAACAAAGGGCTGGAGGGGGGGGGGGGGGGACACACACGAGGGGCGACACAAGGCGAGGGGTGACAGCGGGCACGGCCCCCCCCCGCCGCGCACGGATTCCCCCCGGTCCCCACATCGCGATCACGGTGTCGTCCCCCCCCCCCCCCGGTTTCCCCCCCCCCTCCCGGTACCGGGCCGGTACCTCGTTGAGCAGGAAGGTAGCGCTGGAGTCAGAAAACGACATAGACGGGGCGAGCCGAGCCGAGCCCCCCCCCGCCCCCCCACCGCCTCCGCCACCACCCGGTTACCGGCACCGGCTCCGGTTCCGGCTGCGGCTCGGGCTCGCCTGGCCCTGCCCGCTCCGCTCCGCCGCCCCCTCCCCGCCCCTCCCCGCCCCCGCCTCCCGCCGCCCCCCCCCCCCCCTCCCCAAACCTCCCCCCCCCTCTCCGCCACCTCCCCGGGGCTCCCGGAGCCGCCGCCGCGCTCGGGGCCGCCCCCGCCGCACCGGGATGGGGATGGGGGAGATGGGGGGGGGGGGACACACCGGGGAGGGGGGCGGCTCCTTATTCCCCGAGGGGGGGGGGGTTACGGACCCTCTCCGGTGTGCCCCCCCCCCCCCTCCACTATCCGCCGGGGGTCCCGAGCGGCTCCGGTGCTGAGCACCGGGACGGGGCTACCGGGGAGGGGGGGTCCCGGGGCAGCAGCGGCGGGGCCGTGATGGTTCCCCCCCCCCCCCCGGAGCCCCCCTCGGCCGGTGGTACCGGGGGGGGGGGGGGGCCCGTGGGTACCTCCATGCTCCGGTGCGGCGGCGGCGGCCCCGTCCTGCCCCGAGCCGGCAGCAGCCCCGTTCTGCGGGCCGAGCCCTGCGGCGGGGCCGGAGCCGCTCCCGCCCCCCCGCCGCGCCCCCCCCGCCCCCGAGGAGGGGGGGCAGCTGCGGCTCCCGGGGGACCGGGCCGGCCCGCCCCGTTACAGCACGGCGGGACGGGTACCGGAGGCACCGGGCCGGCCCGAAGCGGGGAGCCCCTGGGTGATGAGGGGGGTGGGGGGGGGACGGGTTCGGTCCCGGGGGGCACCGGTACCGGCCCCGGGGCAGCGGCGGGGCCGGGCCGGGCCCTCTCCGAGGTGCTGAAGGCACCGCAATGGGGTCGGGGATGGGGCGTACCGGGGGCTCCGGGAAGTACCGGGAGGGGGGCAGGAAGCACCCTGCGGGGGTTACCGGGTGCTCCGACCACCCTGAGACCCCCCCCGGGCCGTCCCGCGCCCCCATCCCCTCCCCGGTGCTCCCCGGTACCCCGGGCGGGGATGGGGAGGGGGCGCCCGGTACCGGGGCGAACCGGGACGGGAGCGGGACAAGCTACGGGAGCGGGGGATGGGGGCGGCCCGGGGACACCCCCCGGGATCCTGACGCTGCCTCAGTTTCCCCGGTGCCGCCCCCCCCCCCGCCCCCCCGGCGCCGCAGTGCCGGTGCCCGGCCCGGCCCTGACGCAGCACTCGCTATTTTTAGCCGCTGCGATGCCACCGGAGCCCGGTACCGGAGCCGGGCTCCGGTGCCGGGGCGAGGGGGGGGGGGATGAGGTTGAGCACCGGCCGGTCGGGTCCCCGCCGTACCGGGGGGCGAGGATTTATTTTTTTTTATGGGGGGGGACACAAAAGGGAACCGGGCGCTCCCCCGGCCCGTGCCTTACTGCGGAGCCGCAGCGCCGCCGCCCCCGAGAGCGAGCCGGGGAGAGAGGAAAAGGGGAGGGGGGGGGGGGGCAAAAACGGGGCTGGCGGGGCTTGCCCCGCCCCGGTGCCGGTGCCGGTGCCGGTGCCGGTGCCGGTGCCCGCTCACCTGCCTGCGGAGGATGCTGGAGGTGGTGTCGGACGAGGTGCTGCCGTCCGAGCGCTTGAAGCGGCTCTTGCGCTTCGGCAGCCTCCGGGGGCTCTGCGAGGGGATGGGGATGGGGGGGGAGCGGCGGGGGCGGCCGGTGAGCACCGGGAGGCACGGCCCCCGCCGCTGCGGCGTTACCGGCAGCCCCCCCTCCCTCTTTCCCCCCTCCCTCCCCTAAAAGAACCGAATCGAACCGAGCCGAACCGAACCGGACCCTGGAGGACCGGGAAGGCTCCGGCTCGCTCACCTGGAAGGAACCGGGAGCTGCGGGCTGCGGCGGGCCGGACATCCCCGGCGGCACCCCCCCGGGATCCCGGCGGGGCCGCCCCGCACCGGACCGCGGCGCTCCGCCGGGAAGGGCCGCGCCGCCGCCGCCGCCGCCGCCGCCACCGCCTCGCTCCGCATCACACGGGGCCGCCGGGGCGTCCCGGTCGTCCCCGCCCCCGCCTGCCCGCCCCCGCGCCCATCCCCGTGGCGTCCGGCTGCGCCCCCGGAGCTGGGCAGCCACCGGGCGGCGGCGGCGGCGGCGGGGGGGGGGGGGGGCACCGGGTTACGGCTCCTCCCCGCAGCCCCCGGTGCTGCCAGGCCCCGGTGCCGCCGCCGTACCCACGCGTGTCGGTGTCCGGACCCCCCCCCCCCCCCCACTCACACACACACAACCGGTTCTGTCCCCGTGTCCCCGCGTGGGGTCGTGCCCGGGGTTTGGGGTGCTCACACCGGGTCCCCCCCCCCCACCAAAAAAATCCCCGGTGTCCCCGGGGCTGGCCCCATCCTGCCCGGCCCCGCGGTGCTGCGGCATCGCCGCGAAGCCGCCCGCGATCGATGGAGGCGGCGCCGGGGCTGCTGCGGCCCCCGGGGGGGGGTGGGAGGGAGGGAGGGGGGCAGCGGGGCGGGGACCGGCCCCAGCGGTCCCGGGGGGGGGGTCGGGATCCGGCCCGGGGAGGAGCAGAGTGGGCAGGGGCAGGCCCGGGAGCTCCGGCACGGCCGAGGTTTGGGGTGGGGAGTGCCAACAGGGGCAGGATGCGGCCCGGGGAGATCCAGTAGGGTCAGGATCTGGCCCAGGGATCCCCAACAGGGTCAGGATCTGGCCCAGGAAGCCCCAGTAGGGTCAGGATCTGGCCCCAAGAGCTCCAGCAGGGACAGGATCCAGCCCAGGGGTCCCCAGTAGGGTCAGGATCTGGCCCGGGGAGCCCCAGCAAAGGTCGGGATCTGGCCCAGGGAGCTCCATCAGGGTCAGGATCCAGCCCAAGAAGCCCAGTAGGGTCAGGATCTGGCCCGGGGAGCCCTAGTAGGGTCAGGATCTGATCTGGGGATCCCCAGCAGGGTCAGGATCCAGCCCCAAGAGCCACAGCACGGTCAGGATCTGGTCCAAGTGAGCCCTGCTGTGGCCGGGATCCAGCCCAGGGATCCCAAGCAGGGTCAGGATCCGATCTGGGGATCCCCATCAGGGTCAGGATCCAGCCAAGGGTCCCCATCAGGGTCAGGATCCGGCCGGGGGCAGGACCGGTGCCGCTGGGTGCCGACACCCAGGGGGGTGCAAGCGGCCTCCCTGGGACCAAGGACCCCCCCAAGCCCCCGGGTGCCCCCAGCCCTGGCCCTGTGCTGGGTGCTGATGGCCCCACGGGGACACGAGTGGCACTGCCACCCCCCCCTTCCCCCCCCCAGCCCGGCGGCACTTCCTCACGGGGCCGCGGGGACACGGGGACAGCGGCGGCGCTGGTAATTAATGATTAATCTGCGTTCCCCGGGGCCCAGCGCTGCTGCGGGGGGGGGATGGGGGGGGTGCTGCTGTTAAGGGGGGGGTTGCACGACCCTTTCCTGCCCCCCGGGATAACGGGAGGGGGGCAGGAGGCCCGGGGCTGGACCCCTCCTGGGGCTGTGGGTGCCCCAAAGCCTGGTCCGTGCCCCCCTGGAACTGGGGAGGGGGCAGCATGGGGGGGTGCCCTGCGCCCATAGGTGCTGGTGGGGGTGTGCGTGAACAAATGGGGGGGGGCACGAACGAGGGGGTGTGCAAAGGGGTGTGTGCATGCTGGGGGTGCTTGTGCAAGGGGGTGAGCGTGCAAGGGGGTGCGCGCGCTGGGGGGGGCATCCGGGGTGCGTGGGTGCGGAGAGGGGGGGGGTGCGCGTGTGCAAGGTTGGGGGGGGGCTGTCTGCGTGTGCAAGGCGATGCGCGTGCAAGAGGGGCCGAGCGCGCGTGCAAGGGTGCACGAGCGCGTGCGTGCGCGTGCAAGGGGGCGCGGGGATGCGCGCGGGGGGGGGGTGCGCGCGCGCGCGCGCCTGTGCGAGTGAGGGGCTGAGTGTGCAAGGGGCACGCACCGGGAGGGGGGTACGGGTGTGTGTGTGCGTGGGGGGGGGGGGTGCGCGTGCCCGCGCGTGTGCGGGGACACGGCCGCGCGTGTCCCCGTTGTCCCCGCCATGTCGCTGCAGGCCGGCGGCGCGTGTGGCCGTGTCTGCGCGGCCCCGGGGGTACCGGGCCGCCCGTGCCCGCGCGCGCGCCCGCCGCCCCCGCGCGCCGCCCGCGCCTCCCCCGCCGCACCGGGCCGTACCGGGCCGTACCGGGCCGTACCGGACCGCCGCCTCTGCGCCTTTAAGACCGCCGGCCGGGAGCGCCCGGGAGCGGATCCGGCCGGGGGGGCGGGCACCGGCCGGGGCGGGCCGGGGCTGCGGCCGGGACCGCGACCGGGGCCGGTACCGGGGGCCCGGCCTGGGCGCGGGATGGGGCGGTGGGGGCGCAGCGCGGCCGCCGTGTAAGAACGGGCGGCGGCGGCGGGGTCGGACCGGAGCCATACCGGGACCGGACCGGGACCGGAGCGGGGCGCGGGGCCCCGCGGGCGGTGGCGGCGGCGGCGGACACGGAGGTGAGCGGGGCCGGACCGGGCGCACAGGGCGCGGCGACCGGAGAGGGGGACCCCCGGGGTACCGGGGCGGGGATCCGGGGCGGTGGCGGCGGAGACCGTGCCCGGGGCCGGGGCGCGCCCGGTGCGGCGGAGCGAGGGCCCCCGGGGCAGCGGGGGCTGAGCGGCCCCGAGGGCGCGGGGCGGTGCTCGGGGCTCCGGGAGGTGCCGGTGCCGGTGCAGCGGGGGCTCGTCGGGGCTGTGCAGCGGGGGCTCGTCGGGGCTCCCCGGGGTGGGAGGCGGACGAAGGGCGCTGGCGGGGCCCGAGGCGTCCCGGGGTGCGGCGGCCGGGCCCGGGGGGGGTCCCCGCGGCCGTGCCCGGTGCAGGGGAGGAGGGAGGCGGCCGCCGGCTCCGGGGCCCGGCCCTTCCCGGCGGCCGTTCCCTTTGGTTGCGCACCCCCGGGGCTGGGACCGGCTGCCACATCCCGGGTTGGGCCCCGGTGCCCCGGGGAGCCGTTTGGCCGCCGTTCAAGACAAACAGGGCCGGGACGCCCGGGGGACGGTTCCAGTTTCGCCGCAGGTCACTGCGCCAGGGAGGCCGCGGCGGGGCCCAGCCTCGGCACCCGCCACCGGGCACCTGCCGCCGGCACGGGCACGGCACCCGCGGGGCTGGAGGGAGAGCCGGTGCCACGGTGCCGTGGGCTCCAGCTCCCCGGGGAGGGCCGGGTTGGGACGGAGGGGGGTCCGCTCGGTGCTTCCTGGAGGTAGCGGTCGGGGGTCCCGGAGGCAACGGGCCCCCGGTTTGGGTGCTGACCCCCGGGCGGTGCCCGCAGCATGTCGTGGTTCAGCGGCATCCTGGTGCCCAAGGTGGACGAGAGGAAGACGGCATGGGGGGAGCGCAACGGCAAGAAGGGCAAGCGCCCGCGCGCCGCCCTCTGCGGCCCCCGCTACATGAGCTGCCTGCAGGACCCTGAGATGGAACGGGGCGCGGGACCCCCCCGGGCCACCCCGGGGCTGCGCTGCACCTGGCAGGAGGACCACTACGGCAAGAAGGGGCCGGCGGGGGACCCGGGGCTCAAATCGGGGGACCTGGGTTTGGAGGACAGCGAGGCCAAAGCGCCCAAGGGGGCCGGGGGCCGCAGCGAGCGGCTGTCGGCCGGCGAGTGCTGGCGGCGTTTGCTGCAGGTCTTCCGCTCCAAACGCTTCCAGTCGGCCAAGCTGGAGCGGCTCTACCAGCGCTACTTCTTCCAGATGAACCAGAGCAGCCTGACGGTGCTGATGGGGGTGCTGGTGCTGGTCTGCGGGGTGATGCTCCTCTTCCACTGCCTGCCCGGCGCCCCGCACGTGCCGGCGGCCGCCTCGCTGGCGGGCGCCACGGGGCTTTTCCTGCTCCTGATGGTGCTGTGCAGCCGCAGCGCCTTCCCCCAGGACTACATGTGGGTGGTGAGCTACGTGGTGCTGGGGCTGCTGGCCGGGGTGCAGGCGCTGGGCACGGTGGCCGCGGCGCCCCGCAGCGCGGACCGAGGGCGTCTGGTGGAGCGTCTTCTTCATCTACATCACCTACACCCTGCTGCCCGTGCGGATGCGGGCGGCCGTGCTGGCCGGGGCGCTGCTCTCCGCCCTGCACCTCGCCATCGCCTGGCACCGCAACGCCGCCGACCCCTTCCTCTGGAAGCAGGTAGGACCCTCTCGGGACTGGGGGGGGGTGTTGGTGGCACAGGGCTGGGGGCGGTATTTGGGGAAGGGGGACCCTCCCGGTTCTCCCCCACTTCTCCCCCAGTTCTGTTGGAGTCACCCCCTGGTTGCCAAATTGGCTTTTTTGCCCCTTCTGTGCCTGGAAGGTTCTGGATGCCCACTGGGGGGGGGGTCTGTGGGTGCTGCTGGCGGCACGGCTGGGGTCGCCCCCTCCTCCCCGCGCTGGGGCCGCGCACAAACCCTCCATTGTGGGCCGTGCCGGGGCGGGGGCACCCACAAAGCCCCCGTTGTGGGGCTGGCGGAAACCCCCGGGGGAAGGCAAGGGGCCAGAGAGCTTGGGGGGGGGGGGGCCCCATGGGGGTCTCCAAAGAGGGCACCGTCCCCCATTCTGCCCCCCAGGGCCAGGGGCACGAAGGGGGGGGCACAGGGGCTGCGTTGGCCCTGGGGCTGTGCGTTCCCAGGCTCTGGCTGTGCTTTTCTCCCCCCCCCCAGCTTGGGGCTGTCACCCTCGCCCTGCCTGGCCGGGGTGGGGGCCACGTGCTGTCCCCATGGGGCCAGGGCAGGGAAGGGCGATGCTGGAGCCAATTCGGGTCAGGGGGCACGGGAGGGGACATCCCCCCCACCACCACTACCTCCTTTTCAAGGGGATGACCCCGCGTGGCAGGCAGTGGGGATGGGATGCGGTGGGAGCACCCCCCCCCAACCCCCCCCCAGCCCTATAAATAGCCCTGGCCCTGGTCCCAGGGGATGGGGACGGGGAGGGGGGAAACCGCAGCGCTCCCCGCTGCAGCCATCTCCGCTTCCCGGCCCTCCCCCGGCTTCCTCTGCTTCCCGAGGGCCCGCGGGGCCTGGCTGCAGCCCCGTGCCCCCCCCCCCAAAACCTGCCCTGGGTCCCTGCCCCCCCAGGTCTCCCCCCATCCCCTGATCCCCCCGTGTTCCCCATGCACCAGATCCCCAGGCTCCCCACGCTCACCTCATCCCCCTGGGCCATATTTTCCCCTAGCCCTGTACCCAGTGCCCCCCTCACCCCCATTCCTTGAGCCCCCACGTCCCCCTTGCAGCCCCCCCACCCCGGTCCTATCGGCAGCTCCCCCTGCGCTCTAGAGCCAGGGTTTTGGGGTGAGCTGGGGGGTTGGGAGGGGGGGTACGGCGCTGGTGGTGTGGGGTTTGGTTTGGGGGTCCTCGGTGGCCGCGCTGAGCCCCCCGTTGTCACCAGCTGAGCGCCAACGCCCTGATCTTCCTGTGCACCAACGTGGTGGGGGTCTGCACCCACTACCCCGCCGAGGTCTCGCAGCGCCAGGCCTTCCAGGAGACCCGCGGCTACATCCAGGCACGGCTGCACCTCCAGCGGGAGAACCGGCAGCAGGTGGGACGGGGCTGGGGACACCGCGAGGGGTTGGGGAAGGGGTCCCGGGGACAACGGGGACCCCGGGGTGGCGGTGGAAGGGGTGACCCGGGGGCTGACGGGGGTGGCGGTGGGCGCAGGAGCGCCTGCTGCTCTCGGTGCTGCCCCAGCACGTGGCCATGGAGATGAAGGAGGACATCAACACCAAGAAGGAGGACATGATGTTCCACAAGATCTACATCCAGAAGCACGACAACGTCAGGTACCCAGGGGGGGGTGTGGGTGAGGTTTCGGGGTCTTGGTGTCCCCCTCCCCGGCCATTTCCAGCCCGTGCCCTTCCTCCCGGCAGCATCCTCTTCGCGGACATCGAGGGCTTCACCAGCCTGGCGTCGCAGTGCACGGCGCAGGAGCTGGTGATGACGCTCAACGAGCTCTTCGCGCGCTTCGACAAGCTGGCGGCGGTGAGCGGTGAGCCGGGGTAGGGGGTTCGGGGGTCCGGACCCCCCCGTCCTGACCTGCCCGGCCTCTCTGCTGTCCCTTTTACCCCTCCCAGGAGAACCACTGCCTGCGCATCAAGATCCTGGGGGACTGCTACTACTGCGTGTCGGGGCTGCCGGAGGCGCGCGGGGACCACGCGCACTGCTGCGTGGAGATGGGGGTCGACATGATCGAGGCCATCTCGTGAGTGGGGTGGGCACGGTGCCACCGAGACCCCAGGGGGCTGTGCCCGTCGCTGGTCCTGGCACGTCCCCAGTGCCACCGGAGTCCCAATGGGGGTTCTGTGCCTGTTCCTAGTGCCATATGTCCCCGGTGCCACCAAGACCATGCGTGTCCCCAAAGCTGGCACGTCCCCGGTGCCACTGAGACCCCAGGGGCTGTGCCTGTCTCTGGTCCTGGCATGTCCCCAGTGCCACCAGAGTCCCAAGGGGGGACATTGTGCCTGTCCCTAGTGCCTGCGTGTCCCCAGTGCTACCTCAAGCCCACCGAGACCCCTCATGTCCCCGAAGCCGGCACATCCCCAGTACCACTGGGACCCCAGGGGCTGAGCCTGTCGCTGGTCCTGGCACATCCCCAGTGCCACCAGAGTCCCAAGGGGGGGCTCTGTGCCTGTCCCTAGTGCCTGCATGTCCCCGGTGCCACCTCAACCCCACCTCAACCCCTCGTGTCCCCAAAAACTGGCACATCCCCAGTGCCACCACGATCCCCGGTGCGCGTCCCCAGCCCGGTTTTACGCACGTCCCCGGTGCTGCTGCGCCCCTGGCTGCGTGGACACGGGGACACGACCGTCCCCGGTGCCCACGGGGGTGGTCGTGGCCGCCGGGTGACGCGGTGCCGGGGGGGGGGGGGACCGTCCGCAGGCTGGTGCGCGAGGTGACGGGGGTGAACGTCAACATGCGCGTGGGCATCCACAGCGGGCGCGTGCACTGCGGGGTCCTGGGGCTGCGCAAGTGGCAGTTCGACGTCTGGTCCAACGACGTGACCCTGGCCAACCACATGGAGGCGGGGGGCAAAGCCGGGTGAGCCGGGCAAGGGCGAGAAGGGGATGAAAAGGGGGGGGTCCAGGATTATGGGGCTGGTGGCAGCAGGGCTCAGTGCCTTTTTTCTCTCCGTCCTGGACCCCCGCAGGCGCATCCACATCACCTGGGCCACGCTGCAGTACCTGAACGGGGACTACGAGGTGGAGCCGGGCCACGGCGGCGAGCGCAACGCCTACCTCAAGGAGCACAACATCGAGACCTTCCTCATCGTGGGCTGCAGCCAGAAGCGCGTGAGTCAGGGGGCTGGCGAGGTGGGGGGGGGGACGGGGATGGATGCGTGGGCCCCCCTCACGGCCTCGTCGCCCCGCAGAAGGAGGAGAAAGCCATCCTGGCCAAGCTGCAGCGCGCTCGGGCCAACTCGACGGAGGGGCTGGTGCCACGCTGGGTGCCCGAGCGCTCCTTCTCCCGCACCAAGGACTCCAAGGCCTTCCGGCAGATGGTGAGCGGCCCCTGGGGGGTTTGGGGGGGGGCACTGGGTATGGGTCCCCCCCCCCCCGGCCGTGGCCGTATCAGCCCCCTGACACCTTCCTGTGGCTTCCCCATCTGCGTCCGCAGCACTTTGCTGCTTCCTCCTCCTGGCCACAGCCGGGATTCCCTCAGTGTGTCCCCCCCCCGCCACCATCCTCACTGGGGGCAGGACCCCCTCATCCTGCCCTTACGGACCCTTGGGACCCCCCCCCCATTTTTTGCCAGGCTTTGGGGACCCTTGGGGACATCCCCAGGCCTTGTCACTCTTGTGACTCTGTCCCCTGTTCTTGCTGGTGACTTTGGGGATGCCCCACGTCCCCCCCAGGGTCACTCCGGGGGTCTTTCCCCCATCCTCACCAGCCCTGGGACCCCC
This sequence comes from Netta rufina, assembly GCF_964035555.1. Classification (NCBI taxonomy): domain Eukaryota; kingdom Metazoa; phylum Chordata; class Aves; order Anseriformes; family Anatidae; genus Netta; species Netta rufina. Next base: position 624,518 of record NC_140154.1, read on the forward strand.
CCCAATCCCTGCCAGTGCCCCTGATGCCCCCCCCCTCACCTCCCTTGTGTCTCCCCAGGGCATCGATGACTCCAGCAAGGACAAGTAAGTGTCCCCAAAGCTCAGTGCTCGGCGTTTTGGGAAGGGAGCCGAGCCTGGGGGGGGGGCCACAAGGAGCCTTGACCCCCCCCTTGCCGTGCCCCAGCCGCGGTGCCCAGGAGGCCCTCAACCCCGAGGATGAGGTGGACGAGTTCCTGAGCCGGGCCATCGACGCGCGCAGCATCGACCAGCTCCGCAAGGACCACGTCAAGAAGTTCCTGCTCACCTTCCAGACGCCCGATCTGGAGAAGAAGGTTGGGACCCCATTGCCCCCCCCATTCCCCCCCCCCCCCTCCCCTTTATCCTAACCCTATTGTCCCCTTGGTCCCCTCCATCCCCTTGGGTCACCTTCGTCCTGGCCCCGTGGTCCCCTCCAACCCAGCCTGGGGTCCCCTGGCCCCTCTCCATCCTTTTTGGGGCCCCTCTCCATGCTTTTTGGGGGCCCCTCTGTCCTTTTATGGGATTTCCATCCCATCCCATCCCCGTGGTCCCCCCCCCGTGTCCCGGCTCACCCTCCTCCTCCCCGCAGTACTCCAAGAAGGTGGACGACCGCTTCGGCGGCTACGTGGCCTGCACCCTGCTCGTCTTCTGCTTCATCTGCTGCCTCCAGTTCTTGGTGTTTCCCCCGTGAGTGCCACGACCCCGCTGCCCCCATTTTTTCCCCCCCCCCCATCGCCCCCACCACCTCTCACGGCCGCCTCTCCCCGCAGCTCCCCGCTGATGCTCGGTGTCTACGTCGGCATCTTCGTCCTCCTCTCCGCCATCCTCTTCGTCTGCGCCGTCTACTCCTGCGTTGCTGTGAGTAGCGAGTGGGTGGGCAGCTCGCGGGGGGGGGGGGGGGGGGGGCCGGTGGTGCCTGACAGTTTTTTTTTTACTTTATTTTTATTTTTTTTTTACCCCCCCTCCAGCTCTTCCCCGCCGCCCTGCAGCGTCTCTCGCGGGCCATCGTCCGCTCCCGCGCCCGCAGCACCGCCATCGCCGTCTTCACCGTCCTCCTCGTCTTCGTCGCCGCCTTCGTCAACATGGTGAGGGCTCGGGGACGGGATTCGGGGTTGGGACACGTGGTGGGGGGGGCTCGGGGCTCACCCCCTGCCTCCCCCCATCCTTCCCAGTTCGCCTGCAGCCGGGTTCCCCTGCGGGACTGCGCCGCCCGCGAGCTCAACATCACCCCCGCGGCGGTGGGGCCGTGCCAGCTCCGTGCCCTCAACCTCTCGCTGGGGACCCCCCCGGGGCCGTGCCGCCCCCACGGGCTGGCCTGCGACTTCCCCGAGGTGAGCGGTTGTGGGGTGCTGGGATGGGGACACCCCCCCACTCCCGGGCACGGGATCCCGTTGGGGTGCTGGTTTAGGGCAGCCAGCGGGGGCCCTCGAGGGTGCCGGGTGCTGGCGTGGGGTCCTGAAGGTGTAGGGACCCCAAGGGTGCTGGTATGGGGTTCCTGAGGGTGTAGGGTGCTGGCACGGGTGCAAAGTCCTTGGGGTGTGTTGGGGGGGGGGGGCTGAGTGAGTAGGGTACCCCCCCAGGGTCCTTCCTGTGTCCCAAGGGTGCTGGCACAGGGGTGCAGGGTGTCACCGTGAGGTCCCCAAGGGTGCTGGCACGGGGTCCTTGAGGTTATAGGGTGCTGGCATCGGCCCCTATGGGTGCAAGGTCCTTCACGGTGCTGGCATGGGGTCCTTGTGTGTGCAGGGTGCTGGCACAGGGTCCCACAGGTCCCATGTCCCCAAGGGTGCTGGCACGGGGTCCTTGAGGTTTTAGGGTGCTGGCATCAGCCCCTATGGGTGCAAGGTCCTGCACGGTGCTGTATGGGGTCCCCATGGGTGCCATGTCCCCAGGGGTGCTGGCACAGGGTCCTTGAGCTTATAGGGTTGCTGGCATCAACCTTTATGGGTGTGAAGTCCTGCACCCCACAGCTGCCAGCTCCCTGCAGCTGCAGGACGGCACCGGGGATGGGGTGGGGGTGCCCACGGGTGCCACCGCAGCCCCGCGCACCCCCCTACCCGCGTGTCCCGTGTCCCCCCCCCTTCCCCCCGCAGTACTTCACCTACAGCGTGCTGCTCAGCCTGCTGGCCTGCTCCGTCTTCCTGCACATCAGCAGCATCGGGAAGCTGCTGCTGATGGTGGCCATCGAGGCCACCTACCTGGTGCTGGTGGAGGGTCCCCAGGCCGCCCTCTTCGACAACGCCGACCTGCTGGTGGTGGCCAACGCGCTGTGAGTGCCCTTCCCGGCCCCCCCCGGGGGTCCCGTGTTCCCCCCCGGTTCAGGGTCCTCACCCCGCTGACCCGATCGCCCCTCTGTCCTCCCCGCAGGCCCTTCTTCAACGTGACCCAGGGAGAATGGTGAGGGGGGAACTGGGGGAACTGGGAGCAGTGGGGTGCTGGGAGGGGAGGGGGGGGGCAGCGGGAGGGACTCTTGGGGGGCTGTGCTGGGAGGGAGGGAGCGTTTTTGGGGTCTCCGTGTGTCCCTTCGGGTCTCCGTGTGTCCATTTAGGGTCTCCGTATGTCCCTTGGGGTCTTCCTGTGTCCCTTGAGGGTCTTCGTGTGTCCCTTTGGGGTCTCCACATGGCACGGGGGCATCTTTGGGGCTCTGGGCACATCTTTTGGGGGCTTACTGGGGGCTCTGGGAGCTTTTTTGGGCTTTGGGTTCACCTTCGGGGACGCCTCGGGTCTGGTTACATCTTTAGGGGTGCGTCTTTTGGGAATGTGGGTGCATTTGGGGGGGGTCTGGGTGCATCACAAGGCTCCTGTTGGGGTACAACCTTGGGGTCCGGTGCCTGCTGCCGTGTCCCCATCCCCTACGGCGGGGCCCAGAGGCTGCACCCCCAAACTCCCGGGGGTCGTGGTGTGCTCAGCCTTGGGGGGGGCTCCTTCCACAGCCCAGCAGAGGGCAAGGTGGCCCTGCGCTACGTCACCCCCGTCGTCCTGGCCGTCTTCGCCCTGGCTCTGTACCTGCACGCGCAGCAGGTCGAGTCCACCGCCCGCCTCGATTTCCTCTGGAAGCTGCAGGTACCGAGGCGGGGGGGGGGGGGGACAAAAAACCAGGCACGGGGACCCCCCCACATCCCCCCGGCGTGGCTCCAAGGGGTGTCGTGGCTGCAGGCGACGAGCGAGAAGGAGGAGATGGAGGAGCTGCAGGCCTACAACCGGCGGCTGCTGCACAACATCCTGCCCAAGGACGTGGCGGCGCATTTCCTGGCCCGCGAGCGGCGCAACGACGAGCTCTACTACCAGTCGTGCGAGTGCGTGGCCGTCATGTTCGCCTCCATCAGCAACTTCTCCGAGTTCTACGTCGAGCTGGAGGCCAACAACGAGGGCGTCGAGTGCCTGCGGCTGCTCAACGAGATCATCGCCGACTTCGATGAGGTTGGCCGCAGGGCGCATGGCAGGCCAGGGGAGGGGGCGCGGGGGGATGAACCCCAGGGGGGTGAGGTGTGGAGGGACCCCTTGGGGTCTCCTCAGGACTCCTTGGGACTCCTTGGGACTTCTTGGCTCCCCTTAGGGACTCCTTGGTGACTTTTGGGCACCCCTTGGGGACTCCTTGGTCCTCTTGGGTTCTCTTGGAGACTCCTTGGGGACTCTTGGGTCTCCCTTCCTCTTGGGTCCCTCTTGGGTCCCTCTTGCATCCTCTTGGGTCCTCTTGGGGTCTCCTTGGGTCTCCTTGGGACTCTTTGGCTCCCCTTGGGGACTCCTTGGTGACTTTTGGGGTCCTCTTGGGGTCCCCTTGAGGACTCCTGGGTCCCCTTGGCTCCCCTTTGGGGACTCTTGAGGTCCTTTTGGGACGACTTTTGGAGACCCATGGGGACTCCTTGGGTCCTCTTGGGGACTCTTGGGTCCCCTTGGCTCCCCTTTGGGGACTCTTGAGGTCCTTTTGGGGACTTTTGGAGACCCATGGGGACTCCTTGGGTCCTCTTGGGGACTCTTGGGTCCCCTTGGCTCCCCTTTGGGGACTCTTGAGGTCCCTCTGGGGACTTTTGGAGACCCATGGGGACTCCTTGGGTCCTCTTGGGGACTCTTGGGTCCCCTTGGCTCCCCTTTGGGGACTTTTGAAGACCCTTGGGTCCTCCTGGGGACTCCTTGGGGTCTTCTTGGGTCCTCTTGGGGACTCTTGGGGTCCCTTTGGGGACTTTTGGGCACCCTTGGAGACCCTTGGGGACCCATGGGGACGGGGGGAGGCTGTGGAGCAACACACGAAGGAGGCCAAGGAGCACAGGGCCGGGCCACGTAGACCCCAGCGGGGCGGTGACGGAGCGCTGCGGGTGCTCGGTGGTTGGGTGGGGGGGAGGCACAAAACCGGTGCTGTGTCCCCCCCCAGATCATCAGCGAGCAGAAATACCGGCAGCTGGAGAAGATCAAGACGATCGGCAGCACCTACATGGCGGCCTCGGGCCTCAACGCCGCCACCTACGACCGCGAAGGCCGCAGCCACATCGCGGCGCTGGCCGACTACGCCATGCACCTGATGGAGCAGATGAAGTACATCAACGAGCACTCCTTCAACAACTTCCAGATGAAGATCGGTGAGCGGGCCCCCCCTGTGACCCCCCCCAGACCCCATTTCCCCCCTTTCGGCTGCCCCTTTTCCCTTCTTTGCCCCAATTTTCCCCTCTTTGCCCCAATTTTCCCCTTTCCTCTCTCCCCTTTTTGCTGCTGCCCCCATTTTCCCTTTTTTGGCCCCTCCTTTTTCCCTTTTTTGCCCCCTCTTCACCTCTTTGCCCCCTTTTTTGCCCCCCCCCCCTTTCCCCTTTTTGGCCCCCTTTTCTCCTTTTCCCTTCTTTGCCCCCATTTTCCCCTTTTTGCCCCCCCTTTCCTCCTTTTTGCTCCCCCATCCCCCTCTTTGGCCTCCTTTTTATGCCCCCCCCCTTTCCCCTTTCCCATTTTTGGCCCCCTCCCTTTCCCCTTCTTGCTCCCCCCATCCCCCTCTTTGGCCCTCCTATTTTTGCCCCATCCCTTTTTCCCCTTTTTTTGCCCCCCTTTTAACCCCCCCTTCCCATTTCTGCCCCCCTTTTCTCCTTTCCCCCTTTTTACCCCTCCCTTTCCCCTTCTTCCTCCCCCTTTCCCCCTCTTTACCCCTTTTTTTTTTTTCCCTATCCCTTTCCCCCTTTTTTTTGCCCCCCCCTTCTCCCTTTTACCCCCCCCCCCTTTCCCCTTTTCACCCTCCCCCTTCCCCCCCTCCCCACCCCATTGCTTCTACATCTGTCTCTGTGTGCGTGTGTTGCGGGGGGGGTATCCTTGACACTCTACCTCCCCCCCCCACCCCTGTTTTGTCCCCCGTTGTCC
>NC_140154.1:1307801-1341861 GCF_964035555.1 Netta rufina
CCCCACCTCCACGTAACCCCTTGGGAGCCCCCCCTGTGTTTCATGCCCTGGGACCTCCCCCCCCAGCCCCATCTCTGGTCCCCATTCGCATTTTCTCCCATTGGGAGACCCCCCCATTAAACCCCATTTCCCTTGGATCCCCCCATTGAGCTCTGCCTCCTCTGGGACCCCCCCCCATTTAAACCCCATTTCCCCTGGGACCCCCCCCCCATTAAACCCCCATTTCCTCTGGGACCCCCCCCATTAAACCCCCTTCTACCCCTGGGGACCACCCCCCCACTAACCCTCCCAGGCCCCCCTCCCATGCCCCCAGCCCCCCCCCCCCATTAGGGAGACCCCCCCATTAAACCCCATTTCCCTTGGGATCCCCCCATTGAGCTCTGCCTCCTCTGGGACCCCCCCCATTAAACCCCATTTCCCCTGGGACCCCACCCCATTAAACCCCAATTCCCCTAGACCTACCCCATTAAACCCCTCCTTCCCTGGACCACCCCCCATTAACCCTCCCAGGCCCCTCTCCCATGCCCCCAGCCCCCCCCCCCATTAGGGAGACCCCCCCATTAAACCCCATTTCCCTTGGGATCACCCCCCATTAAACCCCTCCTCCCCCCATTAACCCCCCCAGGCCCCCCCTCCCATGCCCAGAGCCCCCCCTCCCATTACAAAGACCCCCCCACCCCACCCTCCCCTTTGCACCCCCCCATCCCCTGACCCCCCCCCCCCCCCCCCTTTCCTAACCCCCTTTTTCTCCCCCCCAGGGCCTGGACGTTGCAGCAGACCCCCCTTTCGACCCCCCCCTTCTACCCCATCCCCCCCCCCACCCCTTACCCCCCCACCCCCCATCCTCCCCCAACCCCCTTTCCCCCCTCCATTCCTCCCCCATTTCCCCCATCCCCAACCCCCGGAGCCCCCAAACTCCCCCCCACAACCCCTCAATTCCCTCCCCAACCCCCTCAACCCCTCCGGGACCCCCCCAGAGACCCCCCCAGGACCCCCCCAGGGACCCTCGACGAGCTTTAGCCCTGGCGTTGCCCATCGGTCCCGATGCCATCGTCAACCTCCCCGTGGAGGATTTCAACGCCCTTTTGGGCCGCGCTCAGCCTTTCGGCTCCGGAACTGGCCCTGGCTCGAGATATCCGCAGAAGAGGCAAAAACAAGGTTGCGGCCCAAAAATGTCGCCGGAGGAAACTGGAAGCCATCGCCGGGGCTCCAGGCCGAGCTGGGGCGTTTGGGGCGCGAACGGGAACGGCTGCTGAGGGCGCGGGGCCAAGCGGAGAGGGCGCTGGGGGGCCCTGCGCAGGGACCTGGCCCGCGTCTCCGCTCAGGTGCTGGGGGCGCTGAGGGATGGGGCGGGGGGTGAGGAGGGGGGGGAGACCCAGGGGGGTGCCCCCCACCCAAGGGGTCGGGGTGAATGCGGAGGGTAACGGGGGGGTTGGGGGGCGGGGGGGGGTGGAGGGGGGGTGGGGGTGAGCGATGTGGGGTGGGCAGGGGGTGGGAGGCTGGAGGCACCCTTGGGTGCTATGGGGCATCCTGTGGAGCCTAAGGACACCCTTGGGTGCTTCCTGAACCCCATGGGGAGCAGCAGGGCCCTCTGGTGCTCCTGGTGCCACCCTGCACCCCACAGACCCTGAAAGCACCCTTGGGTGCCTCTTGAACCCCATGGGGTGTGAGGACAACCAGGGGTGCCATCCTGCACCCTACAGAGCCTAGAGGCACCCTTGGGGGCTATCTGGCACCCTATGGAGCCTGGAGACACCCTTGGGTGCCTCCTGAACCCCATGGGGAGCAGTAGGGCCCTCTGGTGCTCCTAGTGCCATCCTGCACCCTACAGAGCCTAGAGGCACCCTTGGGTGCTTCCTGAACCCCATGGGGTGTGAGGAGGACCACGGGTGCTCCTGGTGCTCTTCTGCACCCCACAGAGCCTGGAGACACCCTTGGGTGCTTCCTGCACCCCATGGGGAACAAGGAGGACATTGGGTGGTCCTGGTGCTGTCCTGCACTCTACGGACCCTAAAGACACCCTTGGGTGCCTCTTGAACCCCATGTGCCCTAAGGACACCCTTGGGTGCCTCTTGAACCCCGATGGGGAGCAATAGGGCCCCTCTGGTGCTCTTGGTGCTGTCCTGCACCCTACAGAGCCTAGAGACACCCTTGGGTGCCCCCCTGCACCCCCTGGCTGCCAGCAGTGTCCCCCGTTGTCCCCTGGGTGCCCCGCGGTGTCCCCCAATGCCACCAGCCAGGGGGGTGAGGCCCTGGGGACACCCCCGTCACCCCGTCCCGCTGCCACCCCTGTAAATAAACCAGCTCCAAGTCCACCAGTGTGTCACCTCTGTCACCCTAGGGTGCCACATCCCTGTCACCCCCATGTCCCTGTCACCCTGTCCCTGTCACCCCCGTGTCCCCAGCCCAGGGCCAGGTGTCCCCATGTCACCTCTGTCACACCCCAGTGACCTGTCCCCATTATTCTGTCACCCCAGGGTGCCACCGACCTGCCCCCCCCACGTGTCACCCCGTGTCCCAGCACCCTGGGGTGACATTTGGGCCCTGGGGGGCTCTGAGACCCCCCCCCACCATCCTCTCTGTCCCCCCCCATGTCCCACACCCCCAACCCTGTCCCTTGGGGCCCTGGATCCTGCCCCTTCTACCCCCGTCCCCCCCCTTTGTCCCCAGCTCCTGTCCCCAACTGTCCCCATCCTACCCCCCCCGCAGCCACACAATGGGACAGCATCACAAAAACGACCCGGATTTTCGCCAAAATTACAAAAATACCCTTTTATTTTTATATTTTACGCCCCCGACCCCCGGCACATGTCCCCAGCCGCTGCGGGCTCCCGCGACGCTGCAAGGAAGGGGAGAGCCGTGAGCTGGGGGGGGGGTCCTGTGTGTCCCCCCCCCGTGTCCCCAATGTCCCCAGATGTCCCCAAATGTCCCCAAATGTCCCCAAATATCCCCCCGCTCACCTCCACCTGCGGCCCCGGGGGGCTCCTGTCCCTTAGGCAGCAGATCCTACAAAAGCAAAGGGAGGCGTTAGTGGGGGGGCTGGGGGGGTCCAAGGGGGGGGGGGCACGGGGTTGGGATTAATCCGTAACGAGGGGGGGGGGGAAAGGAAAAAGCTGCTCTTACCTACAGCCGCCCTGCCCTGGCTTTGCTGCGGTGCTGCGGGGGGGGCGCGAAAATTGGGGGACAAAGATGGGGGGCTGGGGGGGCGGGGAGGGGGTAGAGGAGGGTGAAATGGGGGGAAAATGGGAAAAATGGGGGAAAATACGGGAAAAGGGGGGAAAAATGGGGGGAAATGGGGGAAAAACAGGGGGAAAAGGGGGGAAATTGGGGAAAAACAGGGGAAAAAGGGGGGAAATTGGGGGAAAAAACGGGGGAAATTGGGAGAAAACAGGGGAAATTGGGGGGAAATTGGGGGAAAAACAGGGGAAAAAGGGGGGAAAATGGGGGAAAACGGGGGAAATGGGGGGGAAAACGGGGGGAAAAAGGGGGGAAATTGGGGGAAAATGGGGGGGTCCTGAGCTAGCCTGAGCTGGGAGGGGGGTCTGCGCGCCGGGGGCTGGAGAGCAGAGGGGCTGAGGACAGAGGTTAAAAAAAAAAAAGACACATTTATTCAGCGTCAGGTTGTGGTACAGTCAGCGATCGACAGCACGGGCGCGCAAATAAAACCGAGGCTCCGGGGGAGAGCCCTCGTAGGAATGCTTTTTTTTTTCTTTTTTTTTTCTGTTTTTCCTGTGTTTTTTTTTTTCTCCGTTTTCTGTTTTTTTTTTTCTTTTTTTCGTTTTTTTTTTTTTTTTTTTTCTTTCCACGGCACAGAAACTAAAAAGAACCCGGGGTACGATTAGTCACGAGACACAGTCCTGGTGGCCGAGGAGGCTTCTGGCTAACGCCAAGTCTTCGGGTAGCAGCCACCCCCCGGCCACAAGTGGCACTTGGCTGAGTTCACAACTTGTAACCTGCAGCTCCCTGCCCCTCCTTCTGGCTCTCCTCTCCTGCTAAGCTTTGTTTCCTGTTGGAAGGGAAGAAATTAGCAGGATTTGGGTTTTTTGGGGTTTTTAGGGTTTTTTTGGGGGGTTTTTAGGTTTTTTTTGGGGGGGGTTTAGTTTTTTTGGGGGGTTTTTAGGGTTTTTTTGGGGGGTTTTGCAGTTTTGCTCGGGGCTGTGCTCACCTGCGGGTGTTAAAACCTCCTCCCGCCGCCGTAGCTGCCGCCGCCGCTCGAGCTGCCGTAGCCGCCTGCGTGGTTTTTAGGAAAAAAAAAAAGGAAAAAAAAAGGGAAAAATGGGGGTTAAGGGGGGTTTCTGCACCTCTGGAGGGTGGGGGGGAGCGCGCCCGGCCCCCGCCGAGGAGGCCCCGCGGACCTGGGTGGTCGGAAATGCTCCAGGGAGAGCGGCGTCGGGGTGCACCCGGCCCGGGGAGCACGGAGCCCGCGGGGGGACTCACCGCCGCCGTACGGCCCCGAGCTCCGGCCCCCGAAATTGCCCCCCTTCATGGGGCCGAAAGTTGGACGATTGGTTGTTTGTAACTGCCGAAGTTCGTTGTAGCTGCCCGCCGCCGCCGAAATTGCTGCCTGAGGGGTTGTTTTGGGGATTTTTTTTGGGGGGGAAGGAGATGGAGTCGGTTTATGGGGTTAAAGACAACCCCAAAAGACTCGAGGGGGGGGATAATGGAGAGATCCGAGGCCAACGGAGGGGATTTAATGGGGGCTGGGGGCGCCCAAGGGGGCTCAACGGGGGTTCAACAGGGGTTCTATGGGGGCTGGGGGCACCCAAGGGGGCTCAACGGGGGCTCAATGGGGGTTCAGTGGGGGCTGGGGGCACCCAAGGGGGCTCAATGGGGGTTCAACGGGGCCAAGGGCACCCAAGGGGGCTCAATGGGGATTCAACAGGGGTTCAACAGGGGCAGGGGGGGCTCAATAGGGGTTCAATGGGGGATGAGGGGGATTCAATGGGGCTGAGGGGCACCCAAGGGGGCTCAACTGGGGGCCGAGGGGACTCAATGGGGGTTCAACACGGGCTGGGGAGGGGCTCAACGGGGGCTGAGGGGAATCAATGGGGGCTGGTGGGGGGCAGTGGGGCCAAGAGGGCTCAACGGGGGGGGCTGAGGGGACTCAATGGGGCAAAAGGGGCTCAATGGAAGCTGGGGGGGGGGATTCAATGGGGACTGAGGGGACCCAATGGGTCTGGGGGGGCTCAGTGGGGGGCCAACGGGGATTCAATGGGGCTGAGGGGGACTCAACGGGGGCCCAGGGAGGCTCAATAGGGCTGAGGGGACTCAATGGGGGGCCAACGGGGGTCAGGGGGGGATTCAGTGGGGCCAAGGGGACCCAACGGGGGGTCAAGGGGGCTCAATGGGGGCCAACAGGGATTCAATGGGGCTGAGGGGACCCAACGGGGGCAAAGGGGGCTCAATGGGGCTGGGGGCAACTCAATAGGGGCTGGGGGTGACTCAGAGGGGGCCGAGGGACAACTCAATAGGGGCTGAGGGGGATTCAATGGGGTCTCAACAGGGTCCCAAGAGGATGAAGGGGGCCGAGGGTGACTCAGTGGGGCCGAGAGGTGCCCAAAAGGGACTGAGGGGATCCCGAGAGGATTTAATGGGGCCGAGGGGGGGGGGGCCCCAAAAGGATTCAAGGGGGTCGAGGGTGACTCAGTGGGGGCTGAGGGGGGTCCCCAAGAGGATTTAAGGGGGCGGAGGGCGCGGGGCTCACCTGTGCCAGCCTCCGAGAGGCCGTTCCGCACGGCTGAGGCGCGGGTCCCCGGGCGGGCCGACGGCCTCCGCTGCCACCCCCGAAGCCCCCCCCGCCGTTGTTGTAACCGTCGTAGGTGCTGCTGCCACCGTAACCCCGATTGCCACCCGAATAACCGGGACCGCTGCCACCGTAACCTAAAGGAGGAGGGGGGAGAAAAAAGGGAAGAAAAAAGAAAAAAAAAGGTGCTGAGCTCCGACGGCCGCCCCGGGGGCTCCGAGGGGCGGGGCCGGGGGGGCTCCGGGGTCGGCGGTGCGGTGGCTGCGTCGGGGAGGCCACGGGGGCCTTTTGGCGTGTCCTGGGCTCGCGGCAAGCGTCGGAGAAATCCCGCTCTGGCCTTACCGTCTCCTCCAAATCCATTATAGCCGTCTCCGCCGCCGCCATAACCGCCACCCGCGGCTGCCACCAAACCCACCTGAAAAGAACAGAACCGTTGGGGTTCGAGCCGGCCCGCGGCCACGCGGGGGTTAATTAGTTAGGTTTTAAAATTTTTTTTAAAAAATGTTTTTTTTTTTGTAGTTGCTGGAGAGGAAAAAAGGCGGGGTGCCGAAATCCCTGGTGTGGAGGAGCGCGGCCGGGGAGCCGGAGCGGTGGCAGCAGCGGCGGTGTGGCGTTTGGGCTCCGTTTTGGGGCCGAATCCGGTTGCCGACGGCCGTGTCCCTGCGGCGTCCCTGCGGCTGGCGGGGGGGCTGCCTGTGTGGCCCCCCCCCCCTCCCCGTGTCACCCACCGCGAGCCACTCACCACGGCCGCCGAAGTTTCCGCCGCGGCTGAAGTTGTCGTTGCTCACCGAATCCTCCTCCGCGCCCGCCGCCGAAATTCCCGGAGCCGCTGCGACCTAAAGAGGGGGCGGCGGGGGACAGCCTTTAGGAACAGCGCAGGCAGCGGGGTCCAGCGCAGCTGGGGGGGGTTTTGGGGGCTGGGGGGGCGAGGCGCGAGCTCACCTCTCTGGCTGGCTGAGGCGCTGGCCATCTCCTGCTTGGAGAGGGCTTCCGCACCTCGCAGTTGTGGCCGTTCACAGTGTGGTATTTCTGGACTGAAAAGGGGGAAAATTGGGGGGCAGACGTGAAATTGGGGGAAAAAAGGGTGAGGGTTAAAGGGGGGAGGCTGAGGGAGGAAGAGCGTAACCCTAAGGGGTCAGGCGGAGGGGTTTTGAGGGTTGGAGGAGGTTGGGGGTGACCTCGTTAAGGGTTGTAATTATGGGGAGGGTGAAGGGGATGGGGCCAGGCTCCTGTCCTGACATCCCAGTGACAGGACGAGGGGCAGCGGGTGCAAGATGGGGCTCCTTTCTGCTCAAAAAAGCTCCTTTCTGCTCAAAAAAGCTCCTTTCTGCTCAAAAAAAACTCCTTTCTGCTCAAAAAACCTTCCTTTCTGCTCAAAAAACCTTCCTTTCTGCTCAAAAAAAGCTCCCTTCTGCTCAAAAATTACACAAGACTTGTGCACAGGGAGCGGGGCAGAGCATGGAACAGGCTGCCCAGCGGCGCTGTGGGGTCTCCTTCTTTGGGATCACCCAAAAAAATCCCTCCTGGAGGCTCTCCCTGCATGACCCGACCCGGGCGATCTTTTCGGATGCCTCCCACCCTAAAAGATTCGGGGTTTTTTTGGGGCACTTACTGACGATCTTGTCAACGGAGTCGTGGTCGTCGAAGGTGACGAAGGCGAAGCCCCTCTTCTTGCCGCTGCCGCGGTCCGTCATGATCTCGATGACCTCGATTTTGCCGTACTGGCCGAAATAATCCCGCAGGTGGTGCTCCTCCGTGTCCTCCTTGATGCCCCCCACGAAAATCTTCTTCACCGTCAGGTGGGCGCCGGGCCGCTGCGAGTCCTGGGGGGGGGGGGGATAACGGGGTGTGGGGTGGGGATGGGCACCCCAAAAGACCCCCGGGAACCCAAAAGTCACCCCAGGCATCCCAAAAGCCCCTTGAGAACTCAAAACAACCCCCTGAGAACCCAAAACTGCCCCCTGGGAACCCAAAAGCCTCCCTGGGCACACCAAAAGCTCCAATCAGGGCACACCAAAACTCCCCCCCCGGCACCCCAAATGTCCCCTGGGTACCACAACCCCTTCCAGGAACCCAAAAGCCCCCCAGGAACCCCAAAAGCCCCCTGAGAACCTAAAACTCCCCCTAGGCACCCCAAAACCCAGCCTGTGCACCCCAGTGCCCCTACCTGGGAACCCCAAAACACCCCTGGGTACCCAAAAGCCCCCACCTGGGCACCCCAAAACACCCACTGGAAACCCAAAAGCCCCCTGGGAACCTAAAACTCCCCCCCAGGCACCCTAAAACCCACCCTGGGCACCCTAAGACTCTCCTAGGAATCCAAAACTCACGCTGGGCACCCCAGAAGCCTCCAGCTGGGCACCCCAAAACTCTCCAGGGCACCTCAAAAGCCCCCCCAGGAACCCAAAACTCCACTTAGCCACCCCAAAACCCTCCTAGGAACCCAAAACTCTCGCTGGGCACCCCAAAACTCTCCAGGCCACCCCAAAAGCCCCCCCAGGAACCCAAAACTCCACTTAGCCACCCCAAAACTCTCCTAGGAACCCAAAACTCTCGCTGGGCACCCCAGAAGCCCCCAGCTGGGCACCCCAAAACTCCACTTAGCCACCCCAAAAGCCCCCCAGGCACCCCCAAAACTCCCCTCGGGCACCCCAAAACTCTCCTCCTGGTCACCCCAGCACATCCCAGGCTCCTCACGGAACGAGGGCAGAGCCTCGCAGGGGCTCTGCGGATCTCAGCCCCTCAGCTCAGCCCCCCCACGCCCCCCCCAGCCCCTTTCCTACCTCCCTGGACACGGCCCTCTTTGGTTCCACCACCCTGCCGTCCACTTTGTGGGGCCGGGCGTTCATGGCGGCGTCGACTTCTTCCACCGAGGAGTACGTGACGAAGCCGAAGCCTCGCGAGCGCTTGGTGTTGGGGTCCCTCATCACCTGCGGGGACACAACCGGGTGAGGAGGGGGCCGCAGCACCCCCCAAACCCCCCCCCCGTAACACACAGAGGGGGGATTTGGGGCCACGGCTCCGTCCCGTCCCTTTTTCCCTTGTTTTTTTGGGGTTTTGGGCCCGAAAATGGGATGCGCTCCGCACGGAGCTATGTCCAACCCCCCCCAGCTCCCCACCCCGAGGGGGGGGGTTCCCCGAAATCGTCACCCACCCCTGGAGCCCGCGGGGGGGGCCGGGGTCCTCACCACGCAGTCGGTCAGGGTGCCCCACTGCTCGAAGTGGCTGCGCAGGCTCTCGTCTGTGGTTTCGAAGCTGAGGCCGCCGATGAAGAGCTTGCGGAGCTGCTCCGGCTCCTTCGGAGACTGCGGGGTGACAGCAATAAGGGGGGGGGGGTTATTAAGGCCCCCCCCCACCCTAATTTCTCATCACGGTGTACCCCAAATCCCCTCCATGGGGCTTTCCAGCAAGGCCTTGGTGCCCCCCCTATAGGATCCCTGCTAACCCCATGGAGACCCCATTGTCCCCTCCCCAACTCAGGGCTGTGCCCCCCCCCCCCAAGGGATCCCAAACAGCCCCCCCACAGCCCCTCTCTGGGCTCCTGTCTCCCTACAGCCCCTCCCTGCCCCCCTGCAGCCCCTGGGGGGGGTCGTTTTGGACCCAACCTCCTTCCTCCCCCCCCCCCCTGCACTGCCCCCACCCCCAAACACCCCAACTCCACCCCCATTCCTTTAAAAACTCCCCACAAACCCCAAACAAATCCCTAAAGGGGGGGCTGCTCAGCCCTTAGCAAGACCCCAACCCCATTTTACGCCCCAGGACCCCCAAATAACCCCAGGAGGGGGGGGCTACAAGGGCTTTATGGAGCCCCCAGCCCCACATTTATAACTCCAAACTCCCCAATAAATCCCAGTGAGGGGGGGGCTGCACAGCCCTTAGCAAGACCCCAACCCCATTTTACACCCCAGAACCCCCAAATAACCCTGGGGGGGGGGAGCTGGGAGTGCTTTATGAAGCCCCTAGCCCCAATTTTTCCCCTCAAACCCTCAAATTAACCCTCGAGGGGGGGGGCCGCAGAGGCTTTAACACCACTTCACACCCCAGAACCCCCAAATAACCCCGGGGGGGCCCTGCAGAGCCTTTACAGAGCCCCCAGCCCCACTTTTTCCCCCCCAAGACCCCCCCAGGGCCCTTCCCAACCCCCAACCCCCCCCCATAAAGCCCCCAACCCCCCCATAACCCCCCCCATGATCCCCCCACCCCCCCTACAACCCCCCTCCCTTCCCCCTCCCCCCCACTTCCACCAGATCGGGGCCGACCCCTCCCCCCCCCCATTGTCCCCTCCCCCCTTACTCCAACCCCAGGAGCCCCCCCCCCCCCTCACCCTGCGCGCCGCGCATGCGCAGACGCCGCGCGGCCGCCATCGCCCACCCGAGCACAAAGGCGCGCACGTGGCCCCGGCGCGCGCGCGCGCCCGGGAAGGGGAGGGGGGGGGTGTGGGGGGGGGCAGCGCGCGCGCCCCCCTCCCCTCACGCATGCGCCCTAGCGGCGGGGGGGTCCCGGCGGCGCATGCGCAGCGCGCGGCGGGCGGGCGGGCCGCGCAGGCGCAGTGCGCGCGCCGGGCCCCGCGCGCCAGGCCCGGAGGGGCGGCGGGGGGCGGGGAGGCCGCGTTCGGAGCCCGGGCCGGGGTTTAAGGAAGCGGCGGGGCCGGGGAGGCCTCACCTCGGACTTGGCCATGGCGGCGGCGCGGCGCGGGGAGGGGCTGGGCGGCGGCGGGCGGCTCGGCGCGCGATGCTCCCTCTGCGAGGCGCCGACACAGAAAGGGGCCGAGCGACGCGAGCGCCGCCGCCTCACTCCGCCGCCCCCGCCGAGCGCCCCGCCCCCCGGCCGCTCCCATTGGGCGGCGCCGCCCGCCCCGCGCCCCCGCGCCGCTCCTCATTGGTCGGCGGGGAAGAGAGCCGCGCTCTCATTGGCCCAGGTCCGCCGCCCCGCCCGCGCCGCCGCCGCCGATTGGGCGAGCCGAGCGAGCGCCCGCCCCCGCCGCGCGCCGATTGGGCGAGCCCCCCGCGGCCCCGCCTCGCGCCGCTTTTCCCGCTTCGGCCCGGCGACTGCCTCGCTGCGCTCCGATTGGCTCCCTCCTCGCGCGTCCCGCCCCTCGCCTCCCTCTGATTGGCTATCCCGCGGGGGGCGCGCTCCCCATTGGCTGCCGCCGTCGTCCCTCAGCGCTGCCCCGCGGCGGGCCCGGCGCAGCTCGGAGGAGCCGGACGAGCTCTGCTGGGAGCGGCGGCGGCGAGCAGGGGCCGCCCGCCCGGCAGCGCCCAAGGTGCGGCGGGCTGTGCGCATGCGCGGGGCTTTACGGGAAGGGAGGGGGGGGAGCGGGAGAAAGAGGAGGAGGAGGAGGGAGGGAGGGGAGCGCGCATGCGCGGAGCGCGGCCGGCGGCGCCTGCGCGCTGCGGGCGCTTTTGGCGGGCGGAGCGCGGAGCGGCGGCGGCGGCGCTGAGGGGCGGCGGGAGCGAGGCGGAGGGGCCCGAGCCGGAGCCGCTCCCCGGGCAGGTAGCGGCGGCGGGAGGCGGATGAATGGGGGGCAGGCCGCGGGGGCGGGACCCGCCGCTTGGATTGGCAGGCGCGCGGGCCAATGGCGGTCGAGGGGGGGCGGGAGCGAGGAGCTGGAGGGGCTCGGCCAATGGCGTGGCGGGGAGGGCGGGGCGGGGAGGGGAGCGACAGCGCGCTGGGCCAATGGGGTGGAAGGAGGGGCGGGGCTGGCAGCGCTGAGGGGCGTGAGGGGCAGCGAATGAGGGCGGGGCGGGGAGCGGAGTGGCGGCGGCGGCGGCCAATGGGAGGGGGCGGCGGGGCGCTGGGCCCGCCCCCGGGGCTCCCCTCACAGCGGGGCCTCCGCGGCCCCCTCAGTGCCCCCCCCCACGGCCCCCCCGGGCCCTTTTGGGGTTTTTGGGGGGATTTCAGCCCCTTTTGGGGTCTCTGTGAGTCCTCTGGGGGCTGGGGGGGGTTGCTCGGGGGCTTTGTGCCCCTTCGGGGTCCCCCTGGAGGCCAGGGGGGTCCCTTGGGGCCTTGTCCCCGCTTTGGGGTCTCCCCAAGGCCTGTGGGGGGGGGGCTGTGGGGGTCGCTTTAGGGTTTGGAGCCTTTTGGGGTCTCCGTGAGCCCACAGGAGGCTGTGGGGTTTGCTCTGGGGCTTGGCAGCCCAATGGGGGCTCTGTGAGCCCAATGGAGGCTGGGGGGGTCCCTGGGGGGGGTGTGGGGATCACCCTTTTGGGGTCTCTCTAAGACTATTGGGGGCTGTGGGGTTTTCTGGGGGCTTTCCCCCTTTTTGGGGCCTCTCCAAGACCAGCAGGGGCTGTGGGGTTCCCCTGGGAGCTTTGTACCCCATTGGGGTCTCTGTGAGCCCAGTGGGGGCTGTGGGGTTCGCTGTAGGGCTTTGCCCCCCTTTAGGGTCTCTCCAAACCCATTGGGGTCTGTGGGGTTTCCTTGGGGTGGGGGGGAAGGTTTACACCTTTGGGGTCTCTCCAAGTCCTGCAGGGGCTGTGGGGTTCCCCTGGGGGCTTTGCACCCCCTTGGGGTCTCTCTGAGCCCGGTGGGGGCTGTGGGATTCCCTGGGGGCTTTCCTGCTCTTTGGGGTCTCTCCAAACCCAATGGGGGCTGTAGGATTCCCCTGGGGGCTTTGCACCCCTTTGGGGTCCCTCTGAGCCCGGTGGGGGCTGTGGGGTTCACTTTAGTGCTTTGCACCCCATTGGGGTCTCCATAAACCCCAATGGAGCCTTTTAGGGTTCCCTTTGAGGCCCTGCACCTCTTTAGGGTCTCTCCAATCCCACTGCAATCCCCCCCACCCCAAAAACCCCACAGCATGACAGGTGGACACAGTGCAGGAGGGACTTCATTCCCCCTGGCACCACCACTCCCCTTACCCCAAGGGGGGAGATTTTTTGGGGTGAAGGATCCAGCACGACCCCATTGCAAGCGTTCGGCCCTATAGGGCTGGGGGGAGCCCTGAGTGGGGTTTTTATGGGGCGATAACTCACGCCCGGCCAGGTTCGCTGCGGTTTGCTGCCCCTGTCATCGCCCATTAGGGTTTTTTGATTCTTTTACAGCTCTTAAATCCCAACGAGAGGGGCGCCCGGGGTCGGAACGGGGGGATGCTGAGCCGGGGAGCTGGGACGAGGAGAGTTTGGGGCTGTTTTGGGGTTATTTAACCACGTTTGGGACTGTTTTGGGGTTATTCAGGACTGTTTTGGGGTTACTTAGCCACATTTGGGGCTGTTTTGGGGTTACTTAGCCATGTTCGGGGCTGTTTTGGGGTTGTTCAGGACCGTTTGGGGGTTATTTAGCCACACTTGGGACCATTTTGGGGTTATTTGGCCACGTTCAGGGATGTTTTGGGGTTATTCAGGACCGTTTTGGGGTTACTTAGCCATGTTCAGGACCATTTTGGGGTTACTTAGCCACGTTCGGGGCTCTTTTGGGGCTATTCTGCACTCTTTTGGGGCTATTCTGCACTATTTTGGGGCTATTTAGCTACATTCAGGATTGTTTTGGGGTTGTTCAGGACTGTTTTGGGGTTATTTGGCTACGTTCAGGGATACTTTGGGGTTATTCGGGACCGTTTTGGGGTTACTTAGCCATGTTCGGGACCATTTTGGGGTTATTTAGCAGCATTCATGACTCTTGGGGTTATTCAGGACTCTTTTGGGGTTATTCGGGGCTCTTTTGGGGTTATTCAGGACCCTTTTGGGGTTATTCAGCCCCAGTCCCGTTTGTTTTCCAGCTGCACCGAGCCGTGACCCCAGCCTGGGGCACCGGTGCCTCTTCCCCGCCACGCGGCGGCCCCAAAAAAAGGGCAAAAAAAGACAATTTCCACGGCTCTGCCTGTGCCGATTTTGGGGTGATCCCCCCAGAAGGGGCCTTGCGGGGCCGTGGCCGTGGCCGTCTGCCCGCTGCTGCCTCCTTTGGGTTTTTTCCCCCGTTCCCATGGCCCCAAAGCCGCCTCCTCGGCCCCATAAATCACAGTGGGGCGGCCGCGGGGGCCAGCGCCGTGGCGCCAGCTCGGGGCCCCCCCCCCCACCTTTCTCCATCCGATTTTTTTTTGGGGTTTCCCAAGGATTCTCGGGGCTTTTAAGCAAAACTCCTCGGTCCTAAAAAGGAACCCGGCTCCCGTTCCGCCACGCGGACGTTTTGGGGTTAAAAACCGCCTTTTGGGGAGGGGGCTGCGGCCAGGCACCGCGTCCCTCGGCCACCAGAGCGGGGAAATCGAAACGAATTAAATCCCTTTTCCGCCCCGGATCGGGAAAAATGGAAAAGCCAGCGCCTCTCTTTTTGCCTCAAACCACCTCTTTTTGCCTCAAAGCGGCCCTTTTTGCCTTAAACCACCTCTTTTTGAACCAAAGCGGCTCTTTTCTTTTGTTCCTCCAGGAGAGGACTCCGACACGCGGCTTTCCCGGGAACTGCCGCCCCTGCGAGGGACACAGCACCCAAAACCGTCCCGTTTACACCCAAAACCATCTCGTTTACACCCAAAACCATCTCGTTTACACCCAAAACCGGCCCGTTTACACCCAAAACCGCCGCCGCCAGCTCGCCCCGTGGCGGGGGGGCGGCGCCGGGGTCGCTTTTCGGCACGGGGCAGGAAATTCCGAGCCGGGAATGGGGTGGCCGAGGAATTTCCTGGCTCCGAGGGTTTTTTTTTGTTATTTTTGGGGCCGTTTTCTTTAAAAAAAGAGAAGCTGCAAAAAAAAAAAAAAAAAACAAGGTTAAAAAAAATCCCTCTTGGCCCCGTGCCCGGTGTGGGATGCTGGCCCGCGGCTTTGCCTTAAAACCCCGTTTTTTGCCCCAAGCAGGCACCTGGCCCGCGGCACGGTTTGAGCTTTGTAGGGTTTTGGCCGTTCCGCAGGGATTTTGCCCCAAAACGCCCGGCGTTGGCAGTCCTGGTGTTCGGGAGGGGGCCCCGTGGTTCCCCCCACCCCGTTTTTTCCCCCGTCCCTTTTTCGTTTGCCTTTAAAACTCCCCTAAAAGGTGAAATTCTGCTCTGGTTTCGGGCTTTTATCGCCGGGTTGGTGGGAAGGGGGCTTTTTTCTGAGACCGTTTCACGAATCCTCTGAATTTTGGGGTCCCTTTGCCCCCTTGAAGGGTTTTTAACCCCAAAAACCCAGCACCTGGGGCTCTCCTTTCGCAGCCACGAAGCACAAACCATGGCTCCTTCGGCCTCGCCTCCCTCCTCACAGGTTTTGGGGTTGTTTTTGGGGTCCCTCCTAACTCCTGCCCCTTCCAAAGTTTATTTCTGAGATGTTTTCACAAATCCCATCTGAATTTTAGGTCCCTTTGCCCCCTTGAAGGGTTTTTAGCCCCAAAAACCCAGCACCTGGGGCTCTCCTTTCGCAGCCACAAAGCGCAAACCTTGGCTCCTTCAGCCTCACCTCCCTCCCTGCAGATTTTGGGGTCATTTTTGGGGTTCCCCCTAACTTGTGCCCCTTCCAAAGTTTATTTTTGAGCCCTTTTCACAAACCCTCTTTAAATTTTGGGGTCCCTTCTCCCATTGAAGAGCTTTTAACCCTAAAAAAAAACAGGATCTGGGGCTCTCCTTTCGCAGCCACGAAGCGCAAACCTCGGCTCCTTCAACCTCACCTCCCCCCTCACGGATTTCGGGATCGTTTTGGGGTCCGTTTTGGGGATTTCCCCCCTAACTCCTTTCCCTTGCACCCCGCAGGACTTGGGTGGCGGCGGTGCGTGGGCGCCGGGTGCTGCGCTATGGGCAAGAAAAGCAAGAGGACAGCAGACAGTTCGTCCTCTGAAGACGAGGAGGAGTATGTGGTGGAGAAGGTGCTGGACCGGCGCGTGGTGAAGGGCCAGGTGGAATATCTGCTCAAGTGGAAAGGCTTCTCCGAGTAAGCACCCCCAAAACCTCCCTTTTTTGCCTTAAAACGGGGCCGAGAGCCGCCTTTCGGTGCTTTTCGGTTCCATTCGCAGCGTGACGTTTTTTTTTTTTGTGTGTTTTTTTCTATTTTTCGGGGGGGAACAGGGAACACAACACGTGGGAGCCGGAGAAGAACCTGGACTGCCCGGAGCTGATCTCGGAATTTATGAAAAAATACAAAAAAATGAAGGAAGGAGACGGCGCCCGGCCGCGGGACAAGGCTGAGGGCGGCAAGAGGAAAGGGCTCCCCGCTGCCGATGACATCAAGGCCAAGAAGAAGAGGGAGGTGAGCGGGGCCGGGGGGGGTTTGGGGGGATTTTGGGGGGTTTGAGGGGGATTTTGGGGGGTTTGAAGGGGATTTGGGGGGGTTTTGGGGTGTTTTGGGGGGCGCGGTGTCACCGCAGGGGGGACAGGAGGTGTCACCAGGGGTTTGGAGGGGATGTGGGGATGGGGGTGCGGGGATGGGACTGGCACCCGGTGTCACCAGGATTTTGGGGAGGGACACGGTGACAGGACTGTCACATAGGGTCCCTGCAGTGGGGACAGGCACCCGGTGATGGGGACAGGAATCCGGGGTCATCAGGATTTTGGGGGGACACCCAGGGTCACCATGATGGGGACAGGCACCTAATGATGGGGACAGGAATCTGGGGTCACCAGGATTTTTGGGGAGGACACGGTGATGGGACTGGCACCTGGTGTCACCAGGATTTTGGGGGGACATCGAGGGTCACCACAATGGGGACAGGCACCGGTGTCACCAGGATTTTGGGGGGGGACACGGTGATGGGAACAGGGACATGGTGTCACCGTGATGGGACAGGCACCCGGTGATGGGGACAGGAATCTGGGGTCACCACGATTTTGGGGGGACACCCAGGGTCACCACGATGGGGACAGGCACCTGGTGATGGGGACAGGAATCTGGGGTCACCACAATTTTGGGGGGACACCCAGGGTCACCACAGTGGGGACAGACACCCGGTGTCACCACAATTTGGGGGGGGACACGGTGATGGGACTGGCACCTGGAGCCCCTACACAGGACCCAGTCGTCCCCCCCCCCAGTGCCACCAGTGCCACGGGGCTGTCCCCAACCCCGTCACCTCCGGGCGCTGCACGCCGACCTCCCCTCCTCCTGGGAGACCGCCTGCAGCGCCGTGACCCCCAAAAAGCCGCTTTTTTCCCCCCAAACCGCGCAGAGCAACGACATCGCCCGGGGCTTCGAGCGAGGGCTGGAACCCGAAAAGATCATCGGGGCCACCGACTCCTGCGGGGACCTCATGTTCCTCATGAAGTGGTGAGGCCACCGCGTGCCCCCCCCGCGTCCCCTCTTGTCACCCGGCGTCCCCAAAAGGGACAACGCCGCCCACCCCGAGGCTCCTTTTGGGGCCGTTTGAGGGGAAAAAGGGATCGGAGCAACGCACGCAAAGCGCGCGACCCCTGAAAGGTGCCAGCGGGCGCTGCCTCACCCCCCCCTTTTTTAATTTTCTTGTCCCCCCCCCCCTTTCAGGAAGGACACGGACGAGGCCGACCTGGTGCTGGCCAAGGAGGCCAACCTGAAATGTCCCCAAATTGTCATCGCCTTCTACGAGGAGCGGCTGACCTGGCACGCGTACCCCGAGGACACGGACAGCAAAGAGCGCGAGGCCGCCAAGAGCTAAAGGCTCCCCCCCCCCCCCCCCCTCCCGGGGCCCCCCGCTGTACATAGCCCCCCCCGGGCAGCGTCTCGTGTCCCCCCCCCCAAAAAAAAAAAAAAACACACAAAAAAACCCTAAATCCCCTCCTTTTCCCTCTTTTCGTGGCCACGGGGTTGGCTCTGGCCCTCCCCGGGGCCGCCGCGGGGGGCGGTGCGTTGTGTCACCGTGTCCCCCCCCCCCCTCCCCAAAATGTGTCCCCCCCCCCCCTTTTTTCTCCTCGCTGTCACCCCCGGGGGGGTCCCCACGTCCCCCCGTGTCCCCCGGCGGGGTGACAAAACCTGGTGGATGGGGAAGGGGGGGGGACAAAGACCCCCACGGTGTCCCCCCCCCTCCCCAAAAATCCTCGTGTCCCCCCCCCCCCGGAGCTGGAGGGGAAGGGGCCGGGTTTGGGGGAAGAGGGGGGGGGGTCACCAAAAAAAACCCGTTTTTGCCGTTTTTTTAACGTCGATGTTTTTAACCCCGGGGTGTCCCCACCCAGGGTGTCCCCCCCCCCACCCGGGGTGTCCCCCCCCCACCTTGTCCCCGTGTCCCCCCCCCCCCTCCCCCCTTGTATTTGCTTCCAATAAAGGGTCACTTTTCAGGAGCGGGGTGCTTTGTCCTGGAGGGGGGGGGGGGTTGGGGACATTGGGGACACTCCCAGTGCTCCCAGTTTGGCCCAGTTTGCCCATGGCGGTGGGGTCCCGTGCTCTGCACCCCCCCAAAATTTTTTTTTGGGGGAGGGGGGGCTCCTCGGTCGCTCCTTTGCTGCCACCTGGCGGGCGCGGCGCGGTGCTGCGCTTTGGGGACACGGAGGTGACATTTGGGGGGGGGGGAGGTGACACTGGGGGGACAGCTGGACCCCCCCCCGGGTGCCGTCAGGGGTTGGGGGGGGGGACACACACGAGTGTGAGCCCCCAGGGGTGTGGGGACACGGGGGGTGCTTGGGGACACTGCAGGCACTGGGGACAAACACGGTGCTTGGGGACACTTCTGGTGAGAGGGGGGTGGCCCTGGGGACAGGGGTGGCTTTAGGGACAGGGGTGGCTTTGGGAATAATGGCCCTGGGGCCGGTGGTGGCCCTGGGGCCGTAGCAGTGGCTTGGGGACAGTGGTGGCCCTGGGGACTGCCAGCGGTGGCCCTGAACGTAGCAGTGGCCCTGGGGACAGTTTGGGGACAGGGGTGGCTGTGGGATTAATGGCCCTGGGGACATCAGTGGCCCTGGGGACAGGGGTGGCCTTGGGGACGTTGGTGATCTGGTGACAGGGGTGGCCATGGGGACAGCTTGGGGACAGCGGTGGCTTTGAGAATAGCGCTGGCCATGGGGACATGGGTGGCCCTGGGGATGGTGGTGGCCCTGGGGACATTGTTGGCCTCAGGACAGCGGTGGCCTTGGGGACGTTGGTGACCTGGGGACAGCAGTTGTCTTGGGACAGCTTAGGGACAGGGGTGGCTTTGGGAATAACGGTGGCCCTGGGGACATTGGTGACTTGGGGACATTGGTGGCCCTGGACATGGGGGTGGCCCTGGGGACAGCAGTTGTCTCGGGCCAGCTTGGGGACATTGGTGGCCCTGGGGACATTGGTGGCCTCAGGACAGGGGTGGCCCTGGGGACATAACAATGGCTTGGGGACAGGGGTAGCCCTGGGGCTAGTGGTGGCCCTGGGGACATCGGTGACATGGGGACAGCGGTGGCCCCTGATTTGGGGTGGCCCTGGGGACAGCTTGGGGACAGCGGTGGCTTTGGGGACAGGGGTGGCCCTGGGGACACAGCAGTGGCTTGTGGCCCTTGGTGGCCCTGGGTCCCCTCCCCCGCCAGGGGTCGCCCTTGCGCCGCCGGCGCGCCACCGAGGCCCCGCCCCCTTGTGGGCGGAGCCGCTCAAAGCCCCGCCCCCATCCCTCCCCGCGGCTCATCTCCCCCGCGGGGTGCCGCCCCCTCCCCTCCGGATTCTCCCATGGTGCCCCGGGGCCGCGGCAGACAAAGAAGCGGCGCGGACTCCAACTCCCAGCAGGCCCCGCGCGGGGGGGGGGCGCGTCACGGGTCAGGGGGCGGGGCCAGCAGGGCGGGAGGCGGGGCCAGGGTGGTGGGAGTCTCGCGCGGCGCTCAGGTAGGCCCGGGGTGGGCGCTGGGGGGTCGTGACGTGGTGTGACGTCATGGGGGCGCTGGGGGGGGCGCTCGGGGGCTTGGGGGCATTGGGGGCGGGTAGGGGGGTAGTTGGAGTGGCATTGGGGGCAGTTGTGGGGCATTAGGGGCAGTTAGGGGGGCATGCGGCACATTGGGGGCAGATGGGGGGGCTTTGGGGGTAGGTGCGGGGGGCTTGGGGGGCACCTGGAGGGGCCTGGGAGGGCTTTGGGGGGGAATTGGGGGCAGGTAAGGGGGTGGAGGGGCAGTTAGAGGGGCATGGGGCACATTGGGGGCAGATGGGGGGGCTTTAGGGGCAGTTAGATAGGCATGGGGGACAGGTAGAGGGGTGGGGGGGCAGATAAGGGGGTATGGGGGACGTTAGGGGGGCATAAGGGGCAGTTACGGGGGCAGGGGGGCAGGTAGGGGCACATGGGGGGCAGTTAGAGAGACTTTGTGGTCAGATGAGGGGTATGGGGGGCACGTGGAAGGGTCTTTGGGGGGTATTTGAGGGGGCATTGCGGGCAGGTAGGGGGGTGGGGGTCAGTTAGAGGGGCAGGGGGGCAACTGGGGGGTATTGGGGGTAGTTAGAGGGCATTGGGGCACTTGGAGGGCGGGGGGGGGGCACTGGGAACTCCCTCAAATGAGGGCAGGGCTCTGGGGGCAGTGTGTCACTGTCCCCCCCCCCCCCCCATACCCATTTAACGCCCACGGGGGAGCCACAGGAGGCCCCGTACCCCCCCCATAGCCCCCTGCACCCCCTTATAACCCCCCCATAACCCTTCATATACCCCTATAACCCCCCCATAACCCTTTATACACCCCTATAACCCCCCCATAGCCCCCTTCATAACCTCCTGTACCCCCCCATAACCACCCCCCCCTGCTCTATCCCCAGGCGATGGCAGCATGGAGGTGACCCCGGGCAGCGCTGCGGGGCTGGCGCCGGGGACAACAACACCGAGAGCAGCACCAGAAGTGAGAGCAGTGAGAGCAGTACCAGAAGTGACAGCAGCGCCAGAATTGACAGCAGTGCCACCAGTGCCAGCAGTGGCAGGAGTGACAGCAGTGCCACCAGTGCTAGCAGCAGGAGCAGTGCCAGCAGCGCCACCAGTCCTAGCAGCGCCAGAATTGACAGCAGTGCCAGCAGTGACAGCAGCACCACAGGTGACAGCAGTGCTAGCAGTGGCAGAAGCGAGAGCAGTGCCACCAGCGCTAGCAGCGCCAGAAGTGACAGCAGTGTCAGAAGCGCCAGCAGCGCCAGAATTGCCACCAGTGCCAGCAGTGCCACCAGTGCCAGCAGCACCAGAACTGCCAGCGGTGCCAGCGGTGCCAGCAGTGCCAGCAGTGCCAGCAGTGGCAGCGGTGCCAGCGGTACCGGAGGCTGAGGACCTGGCCGGCCGCTTCCTGCAGCTGGAGCGGGAGCAGAGCGCGCTGCTGGAGGAGCTGCCGCCCTTCGGGGCGCCCGTGAGCCACGTGTACCGCCCGCTGGACTACGCCTGGGAGCCCCACCGCCACTTCGTCCGCCGCTACTGCCGCGGCCCCAAGCGCGTCCTCTTCCTCGGCATGAACCCCGGCCCCTTCGGCATGGCGCAGAACGGGGTGCGGGTGGGGGAAACTGAGGCACCGAGGGGGGGGGCGGCGGGGTTGGGACGGGGCTGGGAGCCCGTTGAGTGGGGTGGGAGGGGGAAACTGAGGCACGCGGAGGGGCTGGGGTGCTCGTGGGGTGGGTAGGGGGTGATTTATGGTGTCCCCATAGGGGCAGAGGGCAGGGAAACTGAGGCACGGAGGAGGCTTCAGGGTGGCTGTGGCCATAGGACAGAGCCTATGGATCCTATATGTCCCCATGGAGCCGAAGGGGAGGGAAACTGAGGCACACGGGGGGCCTGGGGTGTTTGTGGGGTGTGTAGGGTACACGTTGTGCTGTCCTCATGGAGTCTAAGGCAGGGGAAACTGAGGCACGGAGGGGACTCCAGGGTGTTTTGGGGTGGTTGTAGCCATGGGATGGTGCCTACAGACCCTATATGTCCCTGTGGAACCTAAAGCAAGGGAAGCTGAGGCACGCGGGGGACCTGGGGTGCTGGTGGGGTGGGTAGGGGGTGATTTATGGTGTCCCCATAGGGCCAGAGAGCAGGGAAACTGAGGCACAGGGGAGGCTTCAGGGTGGCTGTGGCCATAGGACAGAGCCTGTGGATCCTATATGACCCAGTGGAGCTGAAGGGGAGGGAAACTGAGGCACACGGGGGACCTGGGGTGCTCTTGGGGTGGGTAGGGGGTGATTTATGGCATCCCTGTGGGGCCAGAGGGCAGGGAAACTGAGGCACGGAGGGGACTCTGGGGTGGCTGTGGCCCCAGGGTGATGTGTATGGATCCTATATGTCCTGGTAAAGTCTAAGGGGAGGGAAACTGAGGCACAGGTGGGACCTGGGGGTGCTTGTGGGGTGTATAGGGACCAGTTTATGGTGTCCCCATAGGGCCAGAGGACAGGGAAACCAAGGCATGGAGGAGAACCTGGAGTGTTTTGGGGTGGTTGTGGCCACAGGCCGGTGCCTGTAGATCCTATACGTGTCTGTGGGCTGTAAGGGGAGGGAAACTGAGGCACGGGTGGGACCTGGGGGTGCTTGTGGGGTGTATAGGGTCAGCTTTATGGCATCCCCATGGAGCCAGAGGGCAGGGAAATGGAGGCATCGAGCACCCCGGGGAGCTTTGGGGCAGCACCCTCCGCCCTTCAGCTCCCCCAAACCCCCCATGTGGGATCACCCCCAGCACCCACGACCCCAAACCCTATATTTTTTTTTTTTCCCTCCCTTTAGGTCCCTTTCGGCGAAACCCGACACGTCCGCGAGTGGCTGGGGGTCCGAGGCCGGGTAGGGAAACCCCGAAACGAGCACCCCAAACGCCCGGTGCTGGGCTGGGAATGCCGACGAGCCGAGGTGAGCGGCGCCCGCTTTTGGGGTCTCTTCCGTTCCCTTTGCCCGGACCCTCGGGGTTTTTTCCGTCACTGCTTCGTCCACAACCACTGCCCCCTCCTCTTCCTCGCCCCCAGCGGCCGTAACCTGGCCCCCGCCGAGCTGCCCCCCACCCAACGCGCCCCGCTCCTGGCCCTATGCGACCGGGCCCTGGCGCGGGCCGTGGAGCTTCTTGGGGTCGGGCTGGTGATTGGGGTCGGGGGGTACGCCCAGCAACGAGCCCGTAAAGCTTTAGGGGCCGCCGGGCTGCCCGTTAGGGTGGAGAGCATCCCGCACCCCTCGCCCCGCAGCGCCCGGGCCAACAGGGGTTGGGAGGAGGAGGCCAAAGCGAAATTGGGGGAATTGGGGGTGCTGGAGCTGCTCCAGGGAGGGGATTTGGGGGATTCTGAGGGTGAGGAGGGGGATTTAGGGGGTTCAGGGGGGGAGGAGGGGGATTTGGGGGCGGATGGGGGTGGGGAGGGGATGGGGGAGGTGGGGAGGGGGTAAAAAGCGGGGGTGTGACTTGGGTTTTGGGGGTTAGGGGGTGCTTAGGAGGAGGGGGATCTAATAGGTTTTCCTATTTAGATGGGGTTTGGGGTATCTGTAGGAGGAAACGGATCCGGGCCTCAGTTTCCCTGCTTATATGGGGTTTGGGGTTTTGTAGGAGGAGATGGGGGATGGATCTGTGCCTCAGTTTCCCCATTTAGTTGGGGTTTTGGGGTTTCTTAGGAGGAGGTGGATCTGGGCCTGTTTCCCCACTTATATGGGGTTGGGGCATCCTTAGGAGGACACAGAGGATGGATCCATGCCTCGGTTTTCCCATTAAGGTGGGTTTTGGGGTTTCTTAGGAGGAGGTGGGGTCAGATCCGTGCCTCAGTTTCCCCACTTATATAGGATTTTGGGGTTTCCTTAGCAGGAAATGGATCCGTGCCTCAGTTTCCCCATTTAGGTGGGTTTTGGGGTTTCTTTAGGATCTGTGCCCCAGTTTCCCCACTGGCAGCAGCTGTAGGGTCCCAGTCTGCAGGGCTGGGGCACGGCCCCATTCCCAACCCCCCCCCCGTGCCTCATTTTCCCCTTGCTGTGGGGCAGACCCCGATGATCCCAGTCCTCCCAGTTTAACCAGTCTGACACTAAACAGGGCTGAGATTTTGCCGGGGCCCCCGCTCCCAGCACCCACCACCCCATTCCTCAATTTCCCCTAAAGGGGGGCCCAGCGCTCGATCCCCTCCCCGCTTTGGGGCTTTTCACCCCGTTTTTTAGCTAAAATCCCCCATTTTGGATGCACTTTTTTATTAGGGGGATTGCTGTATGGTTCTCGGGGGAAACTGAGGCATGGATCGATCCCATGGGGGGGCTGGGGGGGATGGGACGAGAGCGTTGAGGGGTTCTTGGGGTCCCCGCGCCCCCTTTGTGCCCCCCCCGTGCCTCAGTTTCCCCTTCCCCCAATAAACGCCGTGTCCCGCAGCCTCCGTGTCGTTTTTGGGGTGCCACCCCTGGCTGTGGGGTCTGGGGGGGCCTCCTCCCCCCCCAAAGGGTTATTGGGGACAGGGGGATAGGGGGGACATTGGGGGCACCGGGATTTGGGGGTTCATTGGGGACACGGGATTTGGGGGACACCAGTCAATTGCCCCAAGCAGGTTTTGGGGCCATTCAGGCAGATTTTGGAACCATTCAGGGAGGTTTTGGGGCAGTTCATACTGTTTTGGGGGCCGTTGAGGCAGATTTTGGGCCATTCAGGCAGGTTTTGGGGCAGTTCAGGTGCTTTTTGGGGCTGTTGAGGCAGGATTTGGGGACATGAAGGCAGATTTTGGGACAGTTTAGGCTGTTTTTGGGGCCATTCAGGCAAGTTTGGGGGCCGTTCAGGTTTTGGGAAGTTCGGGATTTTTCTGGGGCCGTTCAGACTGTTTTGGGGCCTTTCAGGCAGGATTTGAGGCAGTTCAGGCTTTTTTGGGGCCATTCAGGCAGGCTTTGGGGCCATTGAGGCAGGTTTTGGGACAGTTAAGGCAGGTTTTGGCCCCATTGAGACAGGTTTTAGGGCTGTTCAGGCAGGTTTTGGGGCCCGTTTAGGAAGGCTTAGGCCCCATTCAAGCAGGTTTTGGGGCCATTCAGGCAGGTTTAGGCCCCATTCAAGCAGGTTTTGGGGCTGTTCAGGTTCTGGGGCCGTTCAGGCTGTTTTTGGGGCCGTTCAGCCGCCTCGCTTTTTCCATTTTCCTTCCCAACCCCGCTGCATCTGGGCACGATGTGGCTGGTCCCTGACGAGTTACGGGCGTAATTAATTCAGCCCTTAATGAGTCAGCGGCCTGACGGGAACGGGGTCAGCGACTGCCCGCAGAACGGCCACCCCGAGCAGGGGGGGGTATATGGGGGACTGGGGGGGATATGGGGGATTGGGGGGGAAATGGGGGATTAGGGGGGGTATGGGAGATTATGGGGGAAATGGGGGATTGGGAGGGGTATAGGGGATTGGGGGGGTATGGGAGATTATGGGGGGTATGGGGGTGATATGGGGGATTGGAGGGATATATGGGGGATTGGGGAGGAATATGGGTGATTATGGAGGAAATGGGGGATTTGGGAGGTATGGGGGATTATGGGGGGATTGGGAGATATGGGGGATTGGGGTGGGATATGGGGGATTAGAGGGGATATGGGGGTTTGGGGGGTTATGGGGATTTGGGATATGGGGGATTAGAAGAGGGTATGGGGAATTGGAGGGTATGGGAAATGGGGAGAGCCCCCCACTTTCTGCAATTGTGCTTTTTTCCCTTTTTTTTCCCCCCGATTTTGGGGTTTGGGAAGGCCCCAGAGGCATCCCATGGCCGGGACTACATCCCCCATGGTGCACCGGGGCGGGCTCCTACGTCACCGCCGAGGGGCAGCATGGGAGATGTAGTCCGGGGGGGCTCACCCAGCACGTGGGCAAGGAGGCGGCCCCCCCAAATCCCCCCAATGCCCCCAAACCCCACAAAAGGCCCCCAAATCCCCCCAAACCCTCCCCAATCCCCCCAAATCCCCCCAAACCCCCCTCTACTCACCCCAACCCCCCCAAATCCTGTCCAATGCCCCCAAAATGCCCCCAAACCTTCCCAACCCCCCTGAAAATACCCCAACACCCTAAAAACTCCCCCAATCCCCCCAAAACCTCCCCCAACCTCCCCTCAATGCCCCCAAATCCCCCCAAATCCCCCCAACCCACCCCAAAATCCCCCCAACCCCCCAAATCCTTCCCCCAAACTCCCCCAATTCCCCTAAACCCCCCCCAAACCCCCACAATAGCCCCAAAACTTCCCCCGTTCCCCACAAATCCCTCTACTCACCCCCCAACCCCCCCAAATCCTTCCCCGAAACCCCACCCAATGCCCCCGACCTCCCCCAAATCTCTCCAAATTCCTCCAAAACTCCCCCAATCCCCCCAAATCCTCCCCCTAAACCCCCCACCCCCCCAAATCCCCGTCTACTCACCCCCAAATCCTCCCCCAAACCCCCCTCAATGCCCCCCAAACCCCCACAAATCCTCCTCAACCTCCCCAATCCCCCCAGATCACCCAAACCCCCCAAGCCCTCCCAATTCCCCCAAATCTCCTCCAAACCCCCTCCAATCCCCCCAAACCCCTCCAAATCCCCCCAAATCCCCCCAAATCCCCCCAAAACCTCCCCAACCCCCCCCAATTCCTCCAAATCCCCCCAACCCACCCCAAACCCCCACAAATCCTCCCCAACCCCCCAATCCCCCCAAATCTCCCCCTAACCCCCCCCCAAACGCCTCCAAATCCCCCCAAATCCTCCCCAGTCTCCCCCAACCCCCCCAAACTCCCCCCAAACCCCCCAAATCCCCCAAAACCCCACCCCAAACCCCCCCAGCCCCCCGTTCCCCGCAGCATATGGCCGAAAGCTGTCCGGGGGAATTCCTGGAGCCCCAGGAATCCCTGATTTACGCCCCCCCTGACAGCTTTATGGGGCGGCCGCCGCCAGCCCCGCACCACCGCCGCTGTAGGGCGGCCGGTGCCGCCGGCGGCCAGAGCTCCGAGGGCCCTAAATCACGGCGCCACTTCGGCCCTAAAAGTAATCCCGATGAATAATTTTTACGGGGAACGCCGCCCATATATCACCAGGGACCCCGGCGCCCCCCCCACCCCCCTTATTTTAGGGCCGGTGTCGGGTCCGACCGCCTCGCGTTCCCTAAAAAGGGTGCTGGGGTCTTCACAGTGCTTTTGGGATCGGGGTTTGGTGGTTTTCCTTGGGATTTGATGAGGGGTGGGTTGTAATGGGGGGTTGGCTGTTGTGGGATGCGGTGTTCCCGAATAAATCGGGGGGGGTTTTGGGGTGGGGAGACCCCAAGGGTGCTGCGGGGTCTACTGGGGTCTGAGGGGTGGGGGTGGGATGGGGGTGGGGTGGATATGGGATGGGTATGGGATGGAAAAATGAATATGGGATGGTTATGGGATGGATATGGGACGGAGAGATGGGTATAGGATAAATATGGGATGTGTATGGGATGGAGAAATGGATATGGGATGGGTATGGGACGGAGAGATGAAGATGGGATGGGTATGGGATGAGTATGGGATGGATATGGGATGGACAAATGAATATGGGATGGATATGGGATGGAGAGATGGGTATAGGATAAATACGGGATGGAGAAATGGATATGGGATGGCTGTGGGATATCCCTCATCCCAGCACCCTGCATCCCTCCTGCCCTCATCCCTTATCCTTTATCCTCACATCCCTCGTCCCTAATCCCTGCACCCCTCATCCCGTTATCCCTTTATGTCCCCACATCCCTTATCCCTGCAGCCCTCATTCCTGCAGTCCTGCGTCCTTCATCCCAATCCCTACATCCCAATCCCTACATCCCTATATCCCTACACCCCAATCCCTATATCCTACATTCCTATATCCTTCATCCATACATCCTTTATCCCTACATCCCTCATCCCTGCATCCCAATCCCTACATCCCTATATCCCCGTCCCTATATCCCAGTCCCTACATCCCTACATCCCAGTCCCTATATCCCCGTCCCTATATCCCTGTCCCTATATTCCAGTCCCTACATCCCTATATCCCAGTCCCTATATCCCAGTCCCTACATCCCAGTCCCTACATCCCAGTCCCTATATCCCCGTCCCTATATCCCAGTCCCTATATCCCAATCCCTACATCCCAGTCCCCCCACCCCTCATCCCTCCAATTTGGGGTCCTGCATCCCTCCCTCCCCCCATCCTTCCCTCCCCCGCTCCTCCCACCGCTGGGCACCGGCCCCTACTGGTCCCTACTGGTCCCTACTGGGCCGTACTGGGCCATACTGGTGCGGCCGCGCAGAGCGGGCCCGGGGCCGGCTCTGCGGGGAGAAGCCGCTAGAGAGTGGCAGAGAGCCGTCCCTAAAGGGGCCGCCGAAATCCCAAAGGGATGCGGGACCGGGGCGGTGCTGTGGGGTGGGGATGGGGTGGGGATGGAAAGGGGTTTGGGATGGGGCAGGGTTTGGGATGCTGCAGGATGGGAATGGTGCGGGGTTTGGGGTGCTGCGGGGTTTGGGATGGGGCAGGGTTTGGGGTGCTGTAGGGTTTGGGGTGCTGTGGGGTTTGGGATGGTGCAGGATGGGGATGGTGCAGGGTTTGGGATGCTGCGGGGTTTGGGATGTTTCATGGTTTGGGATGGTGCAGGATTGGGGATGCTGTGGGATTTGGGATGCTGCAGGATGGGGATGGTGCAGGGTTTGGGATGGTACGGGGTTTGGGATGCTGTGGGGTTTGGGGTGCTGTGGGGTTTAGGATGGTGCAGGGTTTGGGGTGCTGCAGGGTTTGGGGTGCTGCTGGATTTGGGATACTGTGGGGTTTGGGATGGTGCAGGATGGGAATGGTGCGGGGTTTGGGGTGCTGTGGGGTTTGGGGTGTTTCAGGATTGGGGATGCTGTGGGATGGGGATGTTTCAGGGTTTGGGATGCTGTGGGTTTTGGGATGGTGCAGGGTTTGAGGTGCTGCGGGGTTGGGGATGCTGAAAGATGGGGTTAAAATGGGATGGGGATGCTGCGGGGTTTGGGATACTGCAGGTGGGGATGCTGTGGGGTTGGGGAAGCTGAGGAGTTTGGGATGCTGTGGGGTTTGGGATGCTGTGGGATGGGGATGATGCAGGGTCTGGGATACTGCAGGGTTGGGGATGCTGCAGGGTTTGGGGTGCTGCAGGATAGTAATGCTGCGGGTTTGGGGACGCTGTGGGGTTGGGGACGTTGCAGGTGAGGATTCTGCAGGTTTGGGGATGCTGCCGGGTTTGGGATGCTGTGGGGTTTGGGGTGTTTCAGGGTTGGGGATGCTGCGGGGTTGGCGATGTCCCAAACTCCGGGATGCCCCAAATGAGGGGAGGGCACAACTTTGGGGTCGAGCTGTGGGGCGGCAGCTCCAGCACCGTGCCCCTCTCGAGCCACATTTTGGGGAGAAAAGCGCTGAAACGCATCATTTTGCGTGCAGCACTACAGGGTGGACAGAGGGGGAACCCTGGGGGCTGGGTAGCCCCAATGGGACCTTTTGGGGTTTTCTATGGGGCCGAAACAGGCTCAGCTTCTTCTGGAGCCATTTCTGGGGGTAGAACGGGACAATTTGGGGCATTTTGGGACCCCCCAGACCCCAAATTTACACAACGGTGCCCGGACACCACCCGAACCCCCCCACGGATGGGACACGCGCCCCAATCACCCGGTGCCGCGCCCCCTCCCCAAATTTTGGGCTCCCTTAGCCCTCTCTGCGTTTTACGCCTCCGTTAATTAGATAATTAATCTTAATTGGGTCCTTTTATTTTTTTATTGCTCGCTGTCCCCCCCCCCTTTTTTTTTTTTCCCCGCGCCTTCGGTGCCTGCGTCCCAGCTGCCAGGCAATATTTTCCTAATAGAGTGTTTAAAAAGGAAAACGTGGACGTGGAAAAAAAAAAATAATAAAAAAATAAAATAAAATAAAAAATAATAAAAAAGCCAACAACAACCAAAAAAAAAAACCCTCTTTGAAAAAATAATTTCACTTCTGTTACCGCCTAAAATAAAGCTGGAGCTGGCTCGTAAAAAAAAAAAAAAAGAAAATAGCACAATCCGAGAGACAATAAAAATGTCATCTTTTACAATAAAAAACATCTCTTTTTATTATTTTTTTTCCCTTTTTTTTTCCCTTTTCTGCTTTGCATGAGGTGCTTTTTTTTTCTGTTCCCCAGTTCCTGGCGGGTCAGGGGGGAAAAGGGGGAAAAGGGGTGAAAAGGAGCAGGAGTGGGGTGAGGAAGAACGGAAAAAGGGCAGGAAAAGGAAGGAAAAAAAAAAACCTTTTTACCCTTAAAACCCCTTTTTAAGGGTTTTTACTTCCTGGTGGCACACCAGCCAGGTTCCTGCTGTTCCCAGGAGTGGGGTCGTGGCCCTCAGCACCCCAAAGGGACGACCCCAAAGTGCTGGGGGTGCACGGGGCAGGGTGGGACCTGCTGGGGTCCCCGTGGGCTGTGCGTGTCCCTGGGGTGGGGATGGGGGGGATTTGGGGCTGGAGGAGGGGATTTGGGGCTGGAGGAGGGGATTTGGGGCTGGAGGAGGGGATATGGGGCTGGAGGAGGGAATTTGGGGCTGGAGAAGGGGATTTGGGGCTGGAGGAGGGGATTTGGGGCTGCAGAAGGGGATTTGGGGCTGGAGGAGCGGCTGTGGGGCTGCAGGAGGGGATTTGGGGCTGGAGGAAGGGATTTGGGGCTGGAGAAGGGGATATGGGGCTGGACGAGGGGATTTGGGGCTGGAGGAGGGGGATTTGGCACAGGAGAACTTGAATAGGGTCTGGAAGAGGAGATTTGGGGCTGGAGAAGGGGATTTGGGGCTGGAAAGGGGGATTCGAGACTTGAGAAGGGATTTGGGGGCTAGAGAAAGATATCTGGGGCTTGAGAAGGGGGTTTGGGGCTGAAGAAGGGATTTGGGGGCCAGAGAAGAGAATTTGGGGCTGGAGAACAGGACTAGGGGCTGGAGACATGGGCTTTGGGCTGGAGAAGAGTATTTGGGGCTGGAAAAGGGGATTGGAGACTTGAGAAGGGATTTGGGGGCTGGAGAAGGGAATTTGGGGCTGCGGAGGAGAACTGGGGGTTGGAGGAAGGGATCTGAGGCTGGGTTTGGGAACAGCAGAAGGGCATCGGGGTCTGAAGAGGGGAAATTTGGGGCTAGGGAAGGGGATCGGGGTCTGGAAATGCAGAGCTGGGGCAGGAGGAGGGATTTGGAGCCGGACCTGGGCCCAGAAGCACCCCAAAACCCCACTTTTCTCCCAAAATCGAACCAGGACGCGAGGTGGGAGCCTCTCCCCTACCCCGTGTGGGGCCGACCCCATAGCCGGCAGCAGCGGGGCCCCGCACGGATCCCGCCGCCGGGTTTTTTGTCGCCTCTTCGGAAAAGATGCGACGTCGGCACCTGTTTTTTTTTTTTTTTTCTGTTTAAAAGACAAATAATCGGGTGCAGGTGTTTGCATTTCTGCATGGTCCGGGGAAAAAAAAGAAAAAAAAGAAAAAAAAAAAAAAAAAAAAGGGCCGCCGTGATTTATAGGAGAGATCCTCGCCCATAAATCTCCCCCGCGCCGCGTATTTGTAAATGAGGCCGGGAGAGGGATTTTTGTCTTCGTTTTCCCCTTTTTCTCCCCTTTTTTTTTTTTTTTTTCTGTGTCTTCTTTTCTCCATCCCGCACCGGGCAGCGCGGGGAAACCAAGACGTGGGGATGGATCCAGCCCCCATCCCATAAAACGACAAGCGATCCCATTGCAGGATCCAGCCCCAGCACTGGTCCGGACTGGGAGGACTGGGAGCAATGGGATGGAGCAGTTGGCATTCCCCAAAAAAAACCCATTGAGATGGGGTCGGAGCTAAGCCAAGGGTGGCCGTTGCTCCCACCCCAAAAGAAAATCAGCACCCCAAAAGGGCTTCGTTTCCCCAAGGTTTCTTCTTCCCACCGAAATACTACAGCCCTGCAGCACCACAAAAATGGGAAATCCACCCCAAAATCAGCTGGGGAGGTCTGAGACAAAAGGGATCCCGCGGAGCGGCTCAACCCCATTTGTATTTGGGATGGCGAGTTCCCTTTTTGGGATCCGGGGTGGGAACGGGGGGATTTTAAGGATTTCGCCCCATTTGGGGATGAAATTGGGTTGTGTTCTCTTGGGAATTGGTGGGGGGGGGACCCAAAATCCCAAATGGGATCCCCTAGGGGCTGGATCCCGAGGGTTGTAGGGGGGGGAGAAGGAGCGGGGCCGGGGGGCGAGCGGGAGGCAGCTGGAGGGAGACAAAGAGGCGGCGGCGGAGAAACAAAGAAGGGGAGCGAGGGACGGAGGCAGAGACAAAGAAAAATGAGGTGGCAGAGGGCGAGGAGGGAGCGGAGGAAGGAGCCGAGCACAACCACCCTCAGCCCCGACCGCGGCCACGCTCCGGGCCAAAATCCTCCAGAAACGGGAAAAAAAAAAAAAAACACAAAAAAAAGAAACCAAAAAAACGGGACCTTCGAAACCCCCAAGAGGCCGCCGAGCCCCCTCCTCTCCATCCTATTTTATTTTTTCCCCCACCTCACCCTTTTTTTTTCTTTTTTTTTTTTTTTTTTTTTATATCGGAATAATTAAGTCATCTGGATTCCTCTGATTTACCATTTCCCGTGATAAATTGTCATTCCAGGAGTGAGCCAGTTGGCAGATCTTTTCCCTCCGAGTTATAATTTGTCAAACTGCCACCGGATTCATGTTTTATGCTAATGCGGGCAGACTTATTGACTCGGGGTGAGTCAATGACCGGGTCATGCCTGTCCTCGGGCAAGACGGAGGTGAAAAGGGCAGGGGTGAAAGGAAGAGTGGGCCCGCACCGATTTGCTCCAAAACGGCCCCAATTTGACGGCGGCGGCGGCGGCGACGCCGAGGGAGGACGCGGGATGCGCCTTTGGGGTTTCCCCCTCCCGTCCTCCCAGCATCCCGGCCCTACGGGGGAAGGGATGCTGAGATTTTGGAGGAAATCCACTTTTTTTTTTTTTTTTTAATATATTTATTTATTTGTTTATTTATATTTTTTTTTCTCTTGAGAAGTTCAGCCCCGAAACGGGCCGCGTTTGGCCCCAAAAGCTGGCCTCTCCCAGCGCTCCCGCAAACATCATTTTTTTTTTTCCCTCTCACGGGCATTTTTATTTAGTTTTTGCCCTATTTCGGAGTATTTCCCACCCCCCCCCATCCCCTATGGGGCATCCCCCTTACACCAGGGGGACCCCAGGAACAGCCTGGGGGGTTTGGGCCCCCCCGTTCCCCCCCAGGCCATGGGGAAGGGGCTGGGGACCCTCTGGGGGCACTGTGTGGGAAAGGGGCTCCCCCCATAGGGAACCCCAACATAGGGAGTGGAAGGGACATATAGACCACCCTATATAGGTCTATAGAGGTCTGCGTCCCCTATAGGGCTGTCCCCTGTGCAGCTAGGGGACCCCACAGCATCTATAGGATCGTAACTGCGGTGCCGGGGGCACGGACCCCTCTATAGGCACCCCATACACCTGCCCTATAGGTGCCTACATGCCAGGGCCCTATACGTGCCAGCCCTGTGCTGTATTCACAGCCATATATAGGGTATATAGGGTGTTCACAACCATGTATAGGGTCGGGCACAAACACGATCCCATATAGCCAGCTCTGCCCCCCTCACCGGAGGCATCCCACTATATACAGGCCTATATGTGCCCCCCCCTCGTGTGTCACACCAACGGGACCTATATCTATAGGTACGGGGCCATCCGCAGCCACCCCCACCCTATAGGGGTGTGTAGGAGCAGCAGGGCCCTATAGGTGCCCCGCAGCCCGCTCCATGTATACGGCCCCTGTACATGTCTATAGGCACTGGCTGGGGGGGGGGGGGGGAGAGGTGAAGCCTGGAATGGGGGGGGCTCAGCTTGGTCTGGGGGGGCTCAGCCCCATCCCGGGGGGGGGGTCACCAAATCCTGGGGGGCTCAGCCTGGTCCTGGGGGGCTCAGCTCCTTCCTTGGGGGGCTTTTCCCAAATTCTGGGGGGCTCGGCCAGGTCCTGGGGGGCTCAGCCCCATCCCAAGGGGGGGGGGGGGGTCACCAAATCCTTGGGTGCTCAGCCTGGTCCTGGGGGGCTCAGCTCCTTCCTGGGGGGGCTTTTCCCAAATTCTGGGGGCCTCAGCCAGGTCCTGGGGGGCTCAGCCCCATCCCGGGGGGGTGTTACCTAACACTGGGGCTCCCAGCCCAGTCTGGGGGGGCTCTGCCCGACCTGGGGGGGCTCTGCCCGGTCTGGGGGGGCTCTGCCTGGTCCATGGGGGGGCACAATCCCCTTGGGGGGGGGTGGGGGGACAGCTCTCACCTCTCTGCAGCCGCTCCTCCAAACTTCGCACGCGGGTGGGCGCAGCCGGGGGCTCCGTTAGGGTGGTCCTGGGGGGTCCTGGGGGGCTCCATCGTGGGGGGGGGGGCCCGGGGGGCTCCATCGGGGGTCTCAGGGGCTCCGTTGAGGGGTCCCAGGGCTCCATCGGGGGTCTCAGGGGCTCCGTTGAGGGGTCCCAGGGCTCCATCGGGGGGTCCCGGGGGCTCTGTCCGGGGGTCCCGGGGGCTCCGTCGGGGGGTCCCGGGGGTTCCGCTGGGGGTCCCGGGGGGGGGGGCTCCGTGGGGGGGGGGACCTCGGGGTCTCGCTCGGGGGTCCGGGGGGTTCCGGGGGGTCCGGGGCCGATCTCCCGCGCGGGGCTCCG